>NW_006921755.1:4152563-4190224 GCF_000298275.1 Orycteropus afer afer
TTATCTCTGTTTATATATATATATATATATATATATATATATATATATATATATATCACCAATGTGCTTTTGCTTAGTGCTGTAGTTGGACACCTACCCTTTGTTGAGCTTACTTTCCACAAAACAGTTTTTAGAATAAATGGTTATCATTCCTAAATAAGAGGTCATCAGTGGAATTTTCTGTGATTCAGAGATGAATGGGATCCATCTATTATCAATTCTTCAATCAGGAAAAAAGGAAATTAAGTTCCTAATTAGGTGTATTTGGACTAAAGAGGTGGGGCATTGAAGGGATGGGGAAAATTGGGAGGTAGTTGATGTCATTTCAAACTAATGATAGGAGAGGAAATGAAGATGGGGGTGGGTGGGAATTGAGCCTGAAAGGTCAGTGACCTTATTAGGACAAGGGTAGTAGTAGATCTTCAAAAGCTTTTACCTGCCATAGGTTGACAATGTGTCAGGCTAGGAGGATGGTCAACAATGCAAATACTTGAAAAAGAAAATGATAAAAATAAAATTGCAAATTTTATAAGAAAACATTTGAATATTGGAGAGAGAAAATGGCAGTTACTCAGCGTTGTAACTTGTTTTTTACTGAATCAGTTTTTCTTTGTGCTATAGAATATTTCTTTCAAATAACATAGTTTACTTTAGAGGAGGATAGATAATGCTTCCTTTAAGGGTTAGGTTTCACTGTTATTATAATGAGTGTTTATCCTGCATCTAGACCTACTACCCACTTACTGCCATTAAGTGGATTTGTATTCACAGGGACACTAGAGGACAGAATAGAACTGCCCCATAGGGTTTCCAAGGCTGTAATCTTTATGAAAGGAGCTCTGGTGGCTTGGCGTAGTGGTTAAAGCATTTAACTGCTAACCAAAATTCTGTGCTTCGAACCCACCAGCCACAATGGAGGAGAAAGATGAGGCAGTCTACTTCCGTTAAGATTTACTGAATCTTTCTCCCACAGGGTGGCTGGTGGGTTTGAAGCACTGACCTTTCCATTAGCAACTGAGCACTTTAACCATTGTGCCCCAAGGCTCCCTCTAGACCTACTACAAAGCTATACAATTTTATAAATACACTACAGCATATTTTATAAATACAGTACAACACAGTTTTATCTTCTTAGACACAAAATAACTGTTATATTCTGAAATATGTTTCACATAGAAGGCAGACTTCTTTGTGTAGATGCAACTTTAGTTTTTTTCCTTAATAATCTAAATTATCCAGATATCCCCACTGTCAAAATATGTAAAAATTTGACCTATGGCCATAATACTTAAGCAATTCTCTAGTAAAGGGATTCTCAAAATAAAAGTCTTTTCACTGATGTTTTCCTGTTAAAGGTAATAATGAGCAAAAAATTCTGAAGAAAATCTTCTGGGATACAAATCACATTCCTTGGATGAGAAAATTAAGTTTTGGGCAGTTTTTTTAACTATTTAGGATATATGCTAATGACTAGGACTATAATCTTATGAAACACACTTTCTAACATTTAATGTTTTTAATTGAGTAGCAAGTGTAGTTTTGATCTGTTTATTTTTATCCTCATAACAAGCGATTGCTACTTTATTATTACAGAAACATAATAAATTAAATATTCCAGACTGTTTCAGTGTTAATCCCATCTCTGCAGTAAACATGTAGTCATAAGACCTCTTATCCAACAGAAATATAGCATGAATCACATATGTAGTTTTAACTTTCATAGTAGCCATATTAAAAAAGTAAAAATGGAACAGTTTTAGGTTAGTTTGAATATAATTTATTTAGCCAATATTTCTAAATTATTATTATTTCAATATGTAAATAAATGAACATTATTAGAATATTTTGCATTTTTTTGTTTCTTTTTACACTAAAGCCTTTGTAAGATGATGTGTATTTGACACAGTATTTAGACCAGCTTTCTTCCAAAGCACTTTGCAGCCACACACAGCCAGTAGCTGCCATATTTGACACAACCTTAGAAAACCTTGAGGAATCAATCTCTGACAGTGTGGATCAGGTCCACTTCGTCATCACAGAGTGTGGACACCAGGAAGACCATGCTGTCCTGTCCCCTCATTTTATAAGTGAGCACCCAAGGAGGCTTGGTTACTTGATCAAGGTCACCCAGCTATTTCAGAGGCAGAGCTGAGACTAGAGTCCAAGTCTCCTCCTGAATCTTAGTTCACTTTGAATACAAATGGGCCAAAATTTGGTGAGATGTAGAGCAAGAAAAAAAACCAACCCACTGAACAAAACCAGGAATTGTTAAGACAGTCTTTGGAAACTTGAATGTTGAAGGAGTACCACTTACCAGGATTACTTGTTAAAATTTCCTGTATGAACTGCATACCACTTTACTAGAATCTATTTCCATCATTATGAATAAGTTATGTTGATATTTCTTACAGTCCTACTAAGGAAAATAAAGGCAGTTCTTTTCATTTTGTGTTACATTGTGTTACGAGAGTTTTTACTTTGATGGTTATGATTGAAGTCATGATAGGAAAATGGCTGAGTCCCTGTCTCAAGACTCATATCTGCTGGTCCACAGACACAAAGGAGAAAACTTGATTGTTCATACTTCTGCATTTTTCTTTTCTTAGACAATATCTGTAGTTAAGCCCCACCTGACAGAGTCAATAAAATGCTACTGATTACAATTTATCTGGAAAGCATAAATGGGAAAGATACAGGTCTTCTCTTTTATAGAATTGGCAGCTGACACTTACTGAACCTGAGCTAACATTCCCAGATGAAATGAGGTGGGGCTGTTTGAGTCATATGATAACAATGTTGTCATCCTGGGGAACAGTCTTGGTATGAATCAGCACAGTTCTATGAAAATTAAATATGGGAACACCAAGCAAATGTCACTGAGCCTCCCTCAGTTACAGGCGTGCATACCTGTATCCATAGGAGGGCTCCTCACTAAAGTATGCAGTGGCCAGAAGTTCCCTAAAAAAGAGGGGCTGCTGTCACCGACTAGATGGGGTCTGTAATAGTATCATCCTGTTTTCACTCTCCACAGTAGAAAATTTCTACTAGGCTAACAAGGCAGAGGGTAATGAGAAACATGCCAAGTTAAAAAAAAAAAAAAAAAAAGAGCAAGAGAGGAGTCTAACCTACGAACAGGAAACAAATGTGATCAATTACTCCAAGTGTGGAGCTCACAGATACCTTATCTTAGGGCTCCTTAAAATAAAAGCCTGATTGTTACCAAATGTGTCTAAGAAGTGAGGGAGAAAAACACATTTGTGGGGGAGAGTAAGGAGGGGGGACTAGAGGGAGGGGTAATGGGGGTGAACATGACTATATAGTGATGTAAAAAAAAAAAATGCCATTTTACTCTGTTTCTTAGTCTCCTGAAGTATTTGGAGAAGTGGTTAACTACCAATCATAGCTTTAACTGAGCAGGCAGTAAAATGGCTCAATTGAAACATAAAAAATACTGTGAATGTGAGATTGGGGGGAGGAGGAGGTTGACCTATCTACTAATATCTTGTGCTGCTAATGGTGCCGATATTTTGAAATACTTATCCTGTTCTGCATAATTATTGGTGTAAATATTTGCAAGTAGAAATAGTTTTGAAATGCATTGAAGGCAATGCTTTTATGTCAATACATAGTAGAAGGTATGAATCTTTGACTCAGAATTGAAATACCATTTTCACATTTGGGTGTCTGGAAAGAAATCAAAATAATTTTTTTTTCACTTATTCTGAGAAATAAACAGTAGCAATTATAATGTTGATAACATTTGTCTTAAAAGGACCGCTTTGCCCTTTTAATCCCCAAAGAAGAACAAGACAGAACATGATGGAAGGTGTGAGTGCATTCTACCCATCCTCGAATAAGGAAGGACATTTCATGGTGAAGGGTGTGAATGAGAACTTCTGGGCTCAGGGATCTTGGCCGCACATTCCCCCAAATTTCCCATAAGCGCAATAGAATTAACACTGTCCCTTTCTTGGAGATCCTAGGTCAGTAGGTGTTACTGGATTATGTTATGAGGTGTGACTATAAAGTACTGAGACTGCTTTTCACACTCCACACCCAGAAACAGTCTCTTTTTACTTCAGTGGATAAAACATAATTCTTTTAAGGACCTTTACTTCATCTGGTTCGCAAGAACGTGTGTGCACGTGTGTGTACATGCACGTAGATACACAGATGGAACCTGCAGTATTCCCATCTTTCTTCACTATCACACAAACCATTACTTCTTCTCAGGGAACATTGGCAAAAGCATTCGGAGTACAATGATTCTGGTTGTTAGAAATGATTTTTTTTTTTTTTTTTTTTTAAGCTTACCATCTTGCTGGGAAGATGACCTATAGATAAGCAGAGAGAAATAATCATCCATTATTAGAGGACTTTGTTGGAATGGTCTTGCCATCCTGTCCGTCCCATATTTTTCCAATTAAATTCCAGCCTGTTGGAATCAAATGTCTTCACGGGATGGCAAACTGCTCAGTAGGTTATTTTGCACATATTCTGTAGCATGCTTAGCAATTGGGCCTGTCAGTCAGTCAACACATATTTATTGCGCGTTTATGTGGCAAACCAGACAAATCCATACCCTGTGCTCTTACTCCTACGTTCTCAGGGGCCTGTCATCTATACAGAATTTCTAATTGAAATTTTCTATTTCAAAGTGGACTCACCCACATTTGAATTACAAATAGGGAAGCCAGGACTGTAAGAGTAATAGCATCTTTTTATTATAGGCCATTTCAACCCATTAAAGGGCAGGTATGTTCTCTTATGGATGGATATCTGTTGGCTAATTCTCCCTCCATTTTTTGTCTTTTCTTTTTGCTTAATGTGATTGTGAAGGAAGCACACTATGTACATAGTACAATTCAAGTAGTGTATAACTAAGTATCCTTTCTCCAGGCAGGCACTCCATGTATCTCCTTAGTTTCAATAGTTTCTTATATATCATTCCAAAAAGTGTGCATGAAAACATGTACATATACACACATGCACACATTTGCATGGATTATGCAATTAAGTGTATGTGAACAGAAATTCCCTCTTTTCTTGTAGATATGTACCCAATATATTCACTAGCCTGATTTACTTTTTATAGCAATATTCTAGAAATCTTGCCATAAATATCTGTTTAATTCTTAAAATATTTTTAACTAAGCACATCTGTGCCCACTCATCACATTTCTCTCCCACAGACACAAGCACTGATTTAATTTTTCTAGAGAGCTGATATGAGTATAGAAGCAGTACAGATATTTTGTTCGCTTCTTTGACACATGTAGTATACACTACATGTTCCCTTCTTTTACATGTAATGTACACTAAACACCTTATTCTGCAGTTTGCTTTTTTTTTTTGTTTGGCACTTAAGCATTTGTCTTGCAAATTGTCCATAAAGAATCCCCTCATTCTTTTTATATTTGTTGTGTAATATTCCATTGAATAAATGTACCATAATTTGTTTAAAGGAGCTCTGGTAGTATAGTGCCTAAGGCACTTAACTGCTAACTAGAAGGCTGGCGGTTCAAACCTACCAGCCACTCCTTGGAAAGAGTTGGGCAATCTACTTCCGTAGTGATACCGCCTAGGAAACCCAAGGAGGGGTTGCTATGAGTCAGGGCCAACTTGATGGCACATAACAACAACAATAATTTGTTTAAAGGTTCCCCTGTTGCTACACAAGGTGTTCTGGTGGTGCAGTGGTTAAGCACTCAGCTGCTAACCAAAAAAATCAGCGATTCCAACCCACCCGTTGCTCTGTGGGAGAAAGATGTGGTAATCTGATTCCATAAATATTACAGCCTTGGAAACCCTATGGAGTAGTTCTATTCTGTCCTAGGGTCACTATGAGTTGGCATCAACTTGATTGCAGTGAATAGTTTTGTTGCTAAATATTTGGGTAGTTTTCTTTTCTTTCTTCTTTTTTTTTCCTGCCTTGCTATTGCAAACAAGGATCTCTGGTGGTATAGTGGTTAAGGCATTTGGCAGGTAACCGAAAAGTTGGTGTTTTGCACCACCACCCGCTCTGTGGAAGAAAGATGAGGCAGTCTGCTTCCATAAAGATGTACAGCCTTAGAAACCCAATGGAGATCACTATAAGACAGAATCCCTTGATGACAGTGAATTTGGTTTCTTTGCTTATTGAAAACAATGTTCAATAACTTTGTATATGGAATGTTTTGGAACTGTATAAGAATATCTATGGGATAATTTCCTAGAAGTGAATTGATGTGTTAAATGGCATATGCATTTATATATATTTTTTAAGATTTTACCAATTTCCCATAGCTGAGTCCACCAGTCCTTCTAGCAGCAGCACATAAAAGTACCTATTTCCTCACTCTTACATATCAACCAACTTGATGTGTAACTAAGCCGTGTGATATTATGCATTTAATCAAATAAATGATTTTTCAGTGTATTTTAAATTTCTACTTCTGGTATTATGAGAATGAGGTTGAGCATTTTTATGCACATGTGTTCGAGGGCCATTTGCATTTCTTTATTTTTTGAACTGTCACTTAAATGAACACTCTTTTTTCTTTCTGTGGCTTGTTGAGATCACATGACTTATCAACGGTTACATATCTAGTTAGTGACAGAGGCAGGACTAGGATTCAGATCCTCTGGTTAATCATTTACTTCCCACTGTAGTAGACAAGGGTAATATTTCCTACTATCTGAATCCTGCTAACCCCAGGTTTATTGTGAGGACCATATCAAATAAGTTAGAATGTGAAAACATTTTCAAACAAACAAACAAAAAGAGCCCTACAAAAGGCAAGATAATGGTTCGTTTAATTTTACCAAGAAATTGTAACACTTATCATTCCTGAAAATATGCCATTCATGCTGAAAATAGAATGAGAGTGCTTTGACCTGGCTGCAGTCTGTACGAGGTAAAGCAATTAGGTTGTTATGAGGCCGTCTGGACAAGCAGAGTCCTGATTTTACTAGCTTCGTGCTGACATGTAGGCCTTGTTTTTCTTCCTCCCTGAAAGAATGGAAAACATTGTACCTTCGCAGAGTGATGGCAGTCTTGCTTCGCTTAAAACTTCATCACCCTCCACGTGAGCAAATTAGCTTCACTTTTTAAAATGAGGGGTGGGAAGTGGAATCAGATCATATTTGAAGTTTCATAGATATTCGGGTTGATTAGCTGTAATTTCATCATCCTCACGTTATTCTTGAAGAAATATTCAGAACTTTTGAATAATTGGTTTTCATTGTTTTCAGCAATGTTGGCTCTACTGCTAGTGCAGGGGTAACAATGTGTGCATGTGTTTCCTTAGCTACTTTATTGTGTAGTGCCATGATGCAAAACCATTTCAAGGCAGTTACTTTTATTTATATTTAATACTGGCTGGGCACACTGTTTATTAATTTTGCATGCATGTAGCCTAAAGACTCTATAGTCAGCACACGGTAATGACTAGCCTAACATCCACGTACAAAAGTGGAATTTAGGAGATTAACTTGCATTTGACCTACTTCAGGTCTCCTGGTAATGCGGGGTGCAGGGGCACAGAATTAATCTCTCTCAATTTGTGGCTCTCAGGGGTGCTGCTAAATTTTAGAGTGCTTGGATTTTAAAAGTCTCCCGTTGTGCCGAGAAGTTTTTGTTACCCAGTAGAACTCTGTTAACTGTTGTGATTGAAGTGCTGGTTTTATCTATTGCAGCAATATTTGTGACAAATATTATAAAGGCATGTAAAGTGAGTTAAGTACATGGTTTGGCTCAGAAAACAAAATGAGAAAAAACTTGAATCAAACCTGTTGAGCCTTGATGTCCCTTTTCATCTCTGTGCCTAAAATGCTTATGTTAGCCAGAAATGCAAAAAGCTTTCAAGTTGCTTTACAAATACATTGGAACCTGTCTTTTATTGTTTATTTGTTTTGCGATACTAAAGTACTGCTGCTGGGAAGGTCTATGTCAAGTTGATATGATTTGGATTGATTTGCTTTTAAAAGCTTTGCAATGCCAGTGCAATTATTGCTATGATGCAGGTCCCTTACAACTGTATTAATGCATTTAATGAACAATTTGACCAAGTAATTTATTTCTTGTGGAGTTAACATTAACTATTAACTGCATTTATTCCCTAACAGTCATATTGATACTGTGATAGCACACAGCAGTAGTAGCAGGGATAAACTCTAAAAGAACCTCTCAATCCCATTTTAGTCCCAAATTCTCTCTTTGCTCCCACTAATTTTTATGGTGTAGCAGACTCAGTAGCAAAATCTGTGATTTGAATTTTACTCTCTGGCTCCTCTTCCTTCCATCCTTTAATACAGGTGAAGGGGCCAAAGGTCGATAGGAAAGCAGGAGACCAGAAATCAAAGAACTGGGTGCCCCAAAATCTGCATAATTGCTCCTCAGATTTCATTCATTGCATACGTGAATGCATTGGCCATTCACGTATGCAATGATTTTTGTTTTAAAGAGATCTCATTCTGGCTAAATTCCTCTATTATGCTAAGTGGACCATACCCAGTCAGTTTTAAACGAAAATGATCATACAGACTTTGAAAGACCTTTGAGAGATCATCCTGCTTAACCCTTCATTTTCCTGATGAGGAAAGTGGAACCCAGAGAAGTTCAAGGTCATTTGCTAGTTGGTGGCAAAAGGAAGTCTAAAATTCAGGCTTTTTTACTGTCAGCGCTTTTCTTACAACTCCTCAGTGTAGAGTATTTAAGACTACCCCCTCTATACCTCCATTATTTGTCTAACTTGAGTACTTTATGCTCTCATTTTGTGGCAGAAATGTGTAGAAATACCATGTGGGATGTAGCTTTCTTTGAAATACAGGGAAGGTTTATAATTAGCTGTATCTACTTGGAAACATTCTGAAAAGCTAAATGCTTAGAAATATTTCTTGCTATATTACAACTTTCAGGATGCTGAATCTAAAGTGCTATTTCTACACAAACACACTCACATGTAATTAACATGTTATGTGGACAAGTACACACACACAGTATAGTATTCCAAATTATGCACCTTTAAAAAGTAGGTAGTTACAAGGTGACCAAAACATAACTTTTTTCTTTTATGCACTACAAAGATCTCTCTTTTGATTTTTTTTTTTTCAGGCCAAGAAGGAAATACTAATATTTATAACGTGTACCAAAATGTAATAAGATTTTATATTATTTTTCAAAGTTTTCAAGAAGTAGCCAATTTTATGTCTTCAAGTTAGAAAAGTTAGGTTATTTAACATTAGGAAAGCAACAGTTTGCTTTTCTCACTCAGTAATTTTAAAGCAAACATTATAGGCAGTAAATCTGAATGTTAACAATGTTTAATAATTTCAGGGATGGTACTGCAAAATACTTGACTAATTTGTGTGTTCAGACCATGTGTTTTTTATCTCTTTAACATATGTCAAGTTGGTCCCTTAAAGAGATTTATAGAAATTAATATGTTCGGTAGGGTTGAGTGCCAAGGAGCATATATTTTTACATATGGAAAAGTAAAATTGAAATTGTGCAGTACATAAAAGTTCTGAAATGGGTATAGAGATTTTTTCAGTCACTGTTGTAAATATAAATTAACAGCAATAGTAAGATTTTCATTTTCTATCTGTCTAGTTAGTAAAGAAGCTATTTTTAAAAATGGCTTATATGAATCCAATACTTGTTTTTTTTTTTTTAAACAACACATTCCCTTTTAATTCTGGTGAGTCAAGGGGCATTCACAGCTCCAGCGGAGCCTCTCTGCAGCGTGAATGTGCAGGAGCGGCCTTCCTTCTTAGATCCTGAGATGCCGAGTGGCTTGGTGCACTTTTCAAGCAGCTGCTAACGTTGTCAGCACTGATCTGTCAGTAAGGATTTCTCCTGGCAAAACTCTGAAGCTACTTTCTGACATCTTCAACAAACTAATTGTTGTCTCCTGCCTCTGCGAGCCCTCTGAAGTCCCAACGAGTTAGTGTCTTCTCAAGAGATGAGAAAAAGAACTCGCAAAATCAATTTATCAGGCTATTACGCATTGTCATCAGCCAAAACAAAAACCTGCTAAAGACAGGAGAAAAAGTAGAAGAAATGGGTCTCTGAGAAAAGGTTACAGAACATCCATCTTCCCTCGTCTTCTGATTGTTTCCTTTCTTTGCCCATTTTCATACCCGTTTCCCTCAGCTAAAAGACACTTTATGACAAGCATTGTAATCTCTTTAGAACGGAGGGGAACCTCTTCTTTAGGACACAATCTTTGCAAGTTGTGAGTGACAGTGGGAAAGGGTCCAATTGCCACCGAGGACACCAGGCAATAAATCATCCACCCCTGGCATCAGCTGGCTGGACGAATCCCCACTTCCTGAGTAAGTACCAGGGCCTAGATGTGACAAAACAGCTATTGTCAGCTCCAAGCATCTACATTTCCACTTTGTCTCTTCTGAGATTCTAAGTTTACTTAAGACTTTTAGAAGTGCAAAGAATGTTGGGGAAAATATTTAAAATAACTTTAGAAAGAGAAACATTGTAGCTTTAGGTAATTTAATTATTACAATATTCATTTAGGGACAGTAATTATGGATAAGGAGACTTCTGTTTTCATTTTACATTTCATCAAACAATTGTTTTATCACCATTAAACATAGAATGTCTTCCCATTTTTTAAATGTTTAAAATGCATAGAGTAGTCCTCAAAATGACTTTTTAAAAAGCAATATGCTACTGAGAAGGTGAAAATGCATAATTCGGAAAGATATATGGCTGTAGTAATAATTTCATAATTTGGAAGAGGTAGGGCATTTTCAACTACATGTTTACTTTTCTTTGCAATGATGAATTTTAACATATTCTTACTGATAATATGTTATTAAATGTTGTAAGAAACAAACTTATTTCTGGTTGTTTTATGTGTAGATAAAAAACCATTAAAAAATGCCAAATAGTCATTTTATGTACAGCTGAAAAGCATACAATATAATCCAAAATTTAGAAGAAAAGTAAGTTTTGTCATAGTAGAAGTGTAAACATTATATGTATTTCATTGGAAGCTTGGTTAAATCATGACTTTCAAATGGTCTTACAACTATTAAATTTATTTTAAAAAGCATTTTAAAAACAACGTGAAGAATATGTCTCTAGGGTGTTAACCATATACTATTTTGCATGATGCAAACTGCCCCCCACTACCACCTTTTTGTGAGAACTTTGAGCACAATTTTCTCAATGAGAAAGAATGATTTAAAGTTGAGAATATTTGAGTAATGAATTGATAAACTCTTATTTAAAGATAGAATTCAGAAATAAAAGTCTTTGGTTTGTATAATGCTAAAAAATCTGGAAGACAAGTGATAAAATACTATCTATCCCCTCATTTAGTTTAATAAACACTTTTTTATAACTTACTATGTTTATCTAGTATTCAGAATGATTCAAATGTTTGTTATTATATTGACAAAATATCTGAATAATTGACTCTTTTTTTATGTTTCACAGGCCTGTTTCATGTAGACACAGGTCATATCTATTTCTCTCTGTAAAAATGTATTCTTGCCCAAGTTACCTGTCAGTCTCTTTTATGATTATGAAGAATACCTTGCACAAGAAGTGATGGATTTCTTTTTACCCCCTAAATCATATCGAGGTGTCATGTTGAAGCAGAAGCACTTTCATTATCATAAAATACACACAATGCAGATAAAACACCTCTTCACAATTAAGTCACAGACGGCTAAAGGTATTTTTCAAACACTTTAATTGTGTGGAAAGCAGCATCCAGTGCATTTCTCTTTTCTTTTTCATGGTGTAACATCCAGTGATTAACGGCTATCTCGTAGTATTTTTTGGTTTTCATGATAATGCTGAAAGCATTCCTGCATTGTGGATTCATTGTCAAATGGTGACACCAACCAGACAAGATGATGATGTACCAGGCTCGATGACAGTTCTATCTCAGTTCATCATCTTAACTAAAAAATAATCCTATCTAACTTGAAATCCACAGCAGGTATAAGTAGAAAATAAATCCCAACCACAGCTCAGACTTGTAACCTAACAGCTATCATAAATAATCAGAGCCTATTTGAAGGTGGAAGATGGGACATTAGAAGCTATTTACACTACTAGAGTGATGCCATCGATCAGTAGCGGCAACCCGTAGATAAGGCTCCTATGATGTCATGGTTATTTATGATGGGCATTGACAGTAAAGCTACTGTGGAATTTTCTCAGACAGCTTCATTCATTTTTGTTTGTGATGCATTTTGTTGTTAAGGAAGCAATCAATAGCAAAATCCTGGTGATAAAAGTATTAATTGTTAAATATATGAAAAATGTGCATGCATGTAGGGACGTAGGACAAAAGATGAAGAATTTAAAAATTCACTTGTGGGTTTTACTTGTTCCAGCTACAAATACACAGTAGATTCATTTCACATGTCTTAGGCTTCAAAACATGGCCTACTTCTTCTCACTCTGGAATCATCTTCTCTTGTTGGAAAGTAGTTAAAATGCTATGAGGTTCCCCTACACACACACCATACACCTGACTTACACTGGATAATATAAAATTTGATTGGAGAAATCACCTGTGATAAAACAAACACATTTCTACACAACCCCTCAGTCTGAGAGAAGATTGGGAAGATATATATAAAATATTGTGTGACATTCTCCTTCCCTCAGTACAGCTCATCTTCTGCCACTCAAAGTATTCAGTATACCAGGGCTTCTCATACCTTAATGAGCATGTGAATCAGCTAGGGGTCTTTTTAAAATACAGATTCTGACTTAGTAGTTCTGGGGTGGAGCCTGAGAGCCAGCATACCAGTAACAAGCCAGAATACCAGTAACAAGTTGCCAAAAAGTCCTCTCTGACTCATGGTAACCCCACATGTGTCTGAGTAGAATTTTCCTCCATAGGCTTTTCAATAGCCAGTTATTCTGAAGTAGCTCCCAGGTGATGTGATGTTGATGGTCCAGGGGTCGTACTTGCAGCAGCCAGACACTAGGTAGTTGTTGTTATATGCCATCGAGTTGGCCCTGACTAATAGCAACCCCTCCTTGGGTTTCTGAGGTGGTATCACTATGGAAGTAGATTGCCCAACCTTCCTTCTGAGGAGTGACTGGTGGGTTTGAACCGCCAGCCTTCTGGTTAGCAGTCAAGTGCTTTAGGCACCATGCTACCAGAGCTCTTAGACACTAGGTAAGGTGATCTTTTCTATACCTTTCAGGCTCTCCTCGATATTATTTGCCTCTATTACAAATGGGTGTTTTCCCTGCTATAGTGTGCAGTGGTCTCACTGTATGGAATCACTTGGAAGGCTTGTTTAAACACAGATGGCTGTGCTGCAGCCCAGAGTTTCTGATTCCACATGTCTGGGGTAGGCCCAAGAATCTGCCTTTCTGATAAGTTCCCAGGTGACCACAACTTGAAAACCCTGATTTAATTTGCTGTTTTTGTTGTTGTTATGTGCCGTCAAGTCGGACCTGACTCATAGCGACCCCTCCTTGGGTTTCCGAGGCAATATCACTACAGGAGTAGATTGCCCAACCTTCCTTCCGAGGAGTGGCTGGTGGGTTTGAACCGCCAGCCTTCTGGTTAGCAGTCAAGTGCCTTAGGCACTATGCTACCACAGCTCCCTTAATTTGCTGGGAAGCCCTAATTTAGCACTTGCTCGCAGCACCCTTGGAACCCACACATAATGCTGACAGCGGTGGGCTACAGGACAAATCTTTAAATAGAGAATAAGAATTCACATTTGTTGACAACTGCTCAGTAGGTTTTAGGCATTATAGGCTCATGACTTAGATTATCTTATTTGTCTCAGTAAATGATCTTAATTTTACAGTAATTATCAGATTTAAGGAGCCCTGGTGGTACATTAAGGAGGTCTGGTGGTGCTGTAGTTAAGGCATTGGGCTGCTAACCAAAAGATAGGTGGTTCAAACCCACCAGCTTCTCCATGGGAGGAAGATGAGGCGATCTACTTCTGTAAAGATTTACAGCCTTGGAAACCCGATGGATGTCACTGTGATTTGGAATCGACTTGAAGGTGGTGGGTTGTGGGATGTTGAAGTGGTTAAGCACTCAGCTGCTAAGCAAAAGGTCAGAAGTTCAAATCCACCAGCTGCACTGTGGAAGAAAGATGCAGCAGTCTGCTTCCAAAAAGGTACAGCCTTGGAAATTCTGTGGGGCAATTCTACTCTGTCCTACTGGGTTGTTATAAGTCAGAATCAACTCAACAGCAATGGGGTTTTTG
Organism: Orycteropus afer afer; assembly: GCF_000298275.1. Taxonomy (NCBI): domain Eukaryota; kingdom Metazoa; phylum Chordata; class Mammalia; order Tubulidentata; family Orycteropodidae; genus Orycteropus; species Orycteropus afer. The sequence goes on from NW_006921755.1 coordinate 4,166,772, forward strand.
GAATGTGTGGCATATGGTTAAGCAGCCAGCTGTTAACTGAAAGGTTGGTCCAGCCAACCAGTAGCTTTACAGGAGAAAAGACCTGATGATCTGCTCCCATAAGGATTACAACCTAGGACAGCCTAGGGGGCAGTTCTACTCTGCCATATATGGTTGTTATGAGTTGGGATTGTTGATGGCAAACAATAGCAACATCATAGATTTACTCTGTATAAAATTTTCTGGAACTCATATTGAATGAATGGCCCAGGTTGCTACAGTGACTGCCATAACACAGAGTCCTCATCCCAGTTTCTCCCTACATGATTCCAAACTTCTACTCTTAGGATGTAAAATACAGATTTTGCTTCACCACCCCTCCTTCTAACCATTAAACACCACTCCTCCTTATAACCATTAAACAGACATAATCTCTACTTTCAAGAAGCTTGCACTCTAGTGTGGGCGGCAGAAATTCTACAAGATGATCAGTGGTATAACAAAAAATGAAATACTGTGTGAGGGAATACCAGTAACAAGTTGCCAACAAGTCCTCTCTGACTCATGGTAACCCCACATGTGTCTGAGTAGAATTTTGCTCCATAAGCTGTTCAGTAGCCAATTATTCTGAAGTAAATTGCTAGGCCTTCCTTCTGAGGCACATCTGGGTGGACTTGAACCTCTAACCTTCCTGTTAGGAGCCAAGTGCATTAACTATTTGTACCACCCAGGGACTCTTGAGGGAATACCGAGTGCTGTAAAGAGGACCCATTCATTTCACACACTCTCTCCTTTATAATCTTTTCCTGCTTCTTTCTTGCCTCCCAATGCACAGGGATGTGCGTGCGCGCGCGCACACACACACACACACAGAGAAAACACACACAAATATACACATATCTAAATGTAAATACCTCAGTGGCCTCACACATGCAGAGTAGAACGGCTCTATGGGGTTTTCAAGGCTGTGACCTTTTTGAAGCAGATTACCAAGCCTGTCTTCAAGTACACCGTGGGTGGGTTCAACTCCGTGGCCATGTTCAACTCCGTGGCCATTAACAACAACAACAACAGACATAAACTTACTTCCTAAATATCCTTAATTATCATCGGGCGGAGGGGAGGGGGGAGACATGGTATCTAGGAAAAGATTTCTTTGTCTGAATTACTCTAGTTGTCACAGAGCCCTATTTCTCACCATTCCAACTCAGGGTATCTGTGAGGTATCTTACAGTCTTCACTTGGGAAAAGACAGGACCAGGACAAAGCTCAGCCCTCCAGGAGTTGACAGTCTAGGGTGAGGAGACCTACAAGCAAACAGGCAGTTATGATACAGGGTGATAATTATTACACTGTGTAAAGACGAGGTGCTAGGGCACCTACCTCTGTTCATTGGATGTGCAGGGAAACTTCTTGAGGAAGTGAAATCTCAGCTGAGGCCTGAAGAATGAGGAGACATTGAAGGGCGGGGTGGTGGAAAACTGTGGGAGGGCCAGGTTCCAGGCACTAGGAACTGCTTGTTTAATAGCCCAGGATCCTGAGGGAATATATAATGCATACTGAAGACATTCAAGTAGTTCAGTGGCTGAGTACAAACATCCTCTGATTAAATCACTGCCAAATAACTGCTACATTTCAAACATATGCATTTTATGAGCATGCAGCACCTATGAATTCCTTTACATTCTTAATAAAGGGAATGCTTTTTTGAAAACCTGTTTTCCTTTGGTAAACAGTATGGAAAATAGTCACAAAGGACAGATAGTCTATCATGCAGATACCATCTTTACTTTCCTGTAACAACTGAGTATAGATTATATTAAGTATTAGTCACCATGTGAAAAATACACTTTGACACACAGATACATCTTTTCACGTCTATTCGTGTAGAAAGCCAGAGGTCAAGTGCAGGGCAGTGTCCTGTTTTAACAATGCTCTCTTATAAGGATTCAATGCCAGGAGCACATCTTGGGCAGCTTCTGAGTATATAGTATTTGGGATAGAAGACAGGGAGGGACTTTGTCCATGAAAAGCGTATGTGCCCCAGTTATGGACAAGGCATATGCCTATATAACAACAGCAAAATAATTCCCAGTCAACAATGACTCCCCAGGGTTTGATTCAGAGCCATCAATATTTTTCTTAAGATAGTGATGTTTTGAGTTAAAAAGATGGGGGTTAGTACTGATATGAGTAAATATGTTCTTGAAACTGACTAAAGATTATGTCCATGTTTATATGATAAATACGTTGAAATCCCTTTTGAGCTTTCACCTTTGAACTGTAGCTCTGAGAGGTCTCATTCTAGTGTGAATCACAGACAGTGATTCAGAGACACAAATGGCAAGACGTCCTATAATAGCAAGGACATTTTCTTACTAAACTTTCCTTCTTAGTAAAAAAAAAAAAAAAACATTTAATATTCCTCCCTCCCCCTAGGTATTCGGTTTACTTTATTGGTTAGCTTAAATATTTTCTAAATCAAACAATAACTCTATACAGGTAGTTGTTTTCATTATATGATAAGTGTTGTTGATGGAAACAATAATATATGAATACAGACCACCAAAAACCAAACTCACTGCCATCGAGTCAATTCTGACTCATAGTGACCTCCATTGGGTTTCCGAGGCAGTAAATCTTCGTAGATGTAGATTGCCCCATCTTCCTTCCGCAGAGTGGCTGATAGGTTTGAACAACCAACCTTCTGGTTAGCAGTCAAATGCGTTAGGCACTATGCTACCAGAGCTCCTTTATGAATATAGAATCACTTTCATCAAAATTTACTTATAAGATTCAGCTACTTTGTGGTCTTCATTCTAGTCACATTCAGAGTGTCTTGCATGAAATATCTCTAGGGAAAATTATAGTTACTGAGATAGTTTTATTTTACTCCGTTGTTCTGTTCATCAAATCTTGTATGGGTCCCTGATTTCAAAATAATGGTAATGTCTCTTAAATAGAATGTTGTATTATTTTTTAAGTCTGTTTTATTAAAATCATTTATTCTAGAGGTAATGCTTAGTCATTTACAAGAGCATTGTCAAGCTTATAACAATAAATATTGGAGTTAATTTAAATGAGTCAAAGTTCATTCTCATTTAGCTGCCATCTATTTAAGTAAATCACCTGCCCAGTCATTCTCTTCTGTGTAGTAATAAACGGAAATGGCTAGAAACCCATCACAAAACTTTTAAGGAAGAAATACAGTGTTTTAATGGAGAATCTTTTTAAAAGCATAAGATAAATGGTCAGCAATTGCTGTATAAACACGTATTTTATTTTAAACACTGATAAGTGACTTACGTTGAGTTTCCCCAGGCTTAATATTAGCCTCAATATAAAAATAGTGTAACCTTTTATATTTTCATTCAATTGCTTTAAGATATTAAATGTTTTCTCTCCAGGTCATGAAGTAGTCCTTTGTGGTTAGCTATTATTTGATGACAAAGAGACCTTGTGTTTATTAATATTTCTCTCGTTTTATAGGAGGCTCTGCTTCTGTGACTTCATGTGGTCCCCCTGAAAGCTCCCTAGATTGTAGTCAGGAAATGTTATTACAAGACTTTCTGTCATATTTTTTGAAAAGATGGCTTCCTGTGACTTACATGGAACAGTATGTGATTTCACTGGAATTTTAACATGTCTGTGAAAAGTGGAAAGAGGTCAGATGGGCCACAATACTATTTTATATACAATGAGAATTAGAATAAGTGACATCAAATAGTAATTTAGGAAAGCCATTTTTAAATATATCAACCAAATACTAAAAAATAGTAAATTCTCTATAACATATTTTGCCTAAATTCTGTTAATTGTCTTATTTCTCTAAAATTACTACCTACTGCCATCAAGTCAATTTCAACTCATAGTGACCCCCATTGGGTTTCTAAGACAGTAAATCTTCATGGAAATAAATTGCCCCATCTTCCTTCCACAGAGCAGCTGGTAGATTTGAACTGCCAACCTTGTGGTTAGCACTCAAATGCCTTAGGCACTGCACCACCAGAGCTCCTTCTAAAATTACTAAGTAGTAAATAATATATAAAAAACCAAACCAAACTCACTGCTGTGGAGTCAGATCTGACTCATAGCAACCCCTCCTTGGGTTTCCAAGGCAGTAATCACTACAGAAGCAGATTGCCCAACCTTCCTTCCAAGGAGGGGCTGGTGGGTTTGAACCGCCAGCCTTCTGGTTAGCAGTCAAATGCCTTGCCACACCACCAGAGCTCTGAATTATATATAAAGACACCCAAACTAAAGTTTTCTTGCTATAAATGGATTTCAAGTCATATGAAATAAAAATGGATTTATATATTTCTTTTTACAGATTGATTATGCACACATACATCATGTACAATGTTATAATAATGGTTCAAATACCAGCATAAACTACTGATAAAACTATTAACTACCTCTTTTCCAAATAGTTTCACTTTGTCTTGGAGTAAAACAGTAAAAAGAACAAATAAACATAAACAATGAACACAGATCATAACAAAAAAATTGAAAGTGCTTCAAAAATTTCACACTTATCACTGTGGAGTTATGAAGTCATCTTTTACATTGTGAATATCAATTATACATTTAACTACATTGAGAGCAGTACTTAGAATATCCAATGTCTCCTCTGCTTTCATGGAAACAAACTTTTCCCGTTTTATAAAGACTGTTCCTTAAGCTTCAAGCTCATGCTGAGTTCACCTCAGCTTTTGGCATGCTGAAAGAGGAAAAAAAAAAAACAAAAAACCTCAACCCATTGCCATCTAGTCAATTCCAACTTATGGAGGCGACCCTATTGGACACAGTAGAACTGCCCCATAGGGTTTCCAAGTCTGTAAATCTTTATGGAAGTAGACTGCCTCATTGTTCTCCAGGGAGCAGCTGGTAGGTTCGAATCACCAACCTTTTGGTTAGCAACCAACTGCTTTAATCACTACTCCGCCAGGAGCAGTGAAAGCCAAATATGAGGGGGCAGATCTAAGTTCTGTTTCAGAAAAAAAAGATTGAGGGCCATTACCATGAGTTGGAGAAAAAGTAGCGGAGGGATTCTGGAACATGTCATCTTTCCTAACTTGAAGTGAAGTCAGTTACACATCCTCTCAAGTACTGAGCTCTCAGCAAATAGTCCCTGAATCCTCTTACTAGCACAATTTCTTTGGTGTCTTTTATCTCTTTTCTTCTCATCTGGCTTGTCTGCTGTGTCTGAGAACAGGCACACTCAGAGAGATTGTGGGTTTGGTTCCAGACTACTGCAATAAAGCAAATATCACAATAATGCGAGTCAAACAACTTTTTTGGATTCACAGTGTATATAAAAGTTATGTTTGTGCTCAATGGAAGTGGATTTGGTTTTGGTATGGTAGTCTATTAAGGGTGCGATAGCATTATGAAAAAGTTTGAAATATTGGGAAAATTATACAGAATTACAAATATGACGCAGAGACAGGAAGTAAGCATGTGCTGTTGGAAAAATGTCACTGATAGACTTACTCAATGCAGGGTTGCCACAAACCCTCTTTTAAAAAAAAAGAGGTGGAAAAAAAATAAAAAAAAAGAAAAAAAATCTGTAATGCACAATAAAGCGAATCACAATGAAATGTGGTACGCTCATGGTCAACTTCAGCCTCCCTGTTCACCATAGTAGTAGGCAGCACTCAGTATGTGAAGAATAGAATGATCATTACCTAAGCATAGGGAGAGGAGCTCTGGTGGCGTAGTGCCTAAGGCATTTGGCTGCTAACCAGAAGGCTGGCGGTTCAAACCCACCAGCCAATCCTGGGAAGGAAGGTTGAACAATCTACTTCCGTAGTGATACAGCCTCGGCAACCCAAGGAGGGGTCGCTATGAGTCAGATCCAACTCCACAGCAATGCGTTTGGTTTGGTTTAGGCATAGGGATAAATAAAGTCCTAGAGAAATTACTGTGATGTGTATAAACCAAACCAAAATCCAACCAACTGCCATCGAGTCAATTTAGACTCCTGGTGGTGCCGTGTGGTATGGAGTAGGATTTTCTTGGGTACCATCTTTACGGAAACACGTTATGGGGTTTTCTTCTGTGGAGCTCTTGGGTAGGTTCTAACCTTTACATTAGTGATCTAGCATCAACCATTTGTGACACCCAGGGACCTTCTTGTGCCTGCCTGTAAACAGTGGAGATGTTTTTTTCTTATCTGCCACAGGCCAGCAGAACTGGAGCCCATTTAGAATTTGTGATGGTTAAGGTTAGGTATCAACTTGGCTAAGCCATAATTTTCAGTGCTTTAGCAGGTATTATGTAATCATTTCTCCATTTTGTGATCTGATGTGAGCAGACAATCGGTTGAAAGTGGAGTTTCCTTGGAGATGTGGCCTGCATCCAATATATATGGATGTGCTGGTAAAGCCCATCCTCTCTCGACCCTGCATCCACGTCTTCATTCTCTGACCTCTGGTTCTTGAGACCAGTGTCAGATTATCCAATAATCAGTGTAAGCATGGGTTTATCGTGTTTACTTAATACTCTGTAGTGAACAATGTCACATTTTTTCACCATGTCAAAGATATTGTTCTAGTTATGGCTGGCATCTGTCTCTCACAGAACCCCACAGCACTTTCCTCCAGAATCAAAACCTCTTTTCAAATTTACAATCCCTGACAGGGATGGAGTACCCAGTAAGCACAGGTAAGCACATGCTTACCTGTGCTTACTTACTAATCTATAGTGAACAGTTTCACATGATTTTGACCACATCTTTGAAACTCATGTGCAATTTTTCACTACAGATTAGAAAGTAAGCACATGTAAACCAGTATTTACCTAGCTTATGGGGTAATCTTCGTCTGTTCGGGACGTGAGTCAGCAGCCTGCCATCTGACCTGCAGAGGGTGGGATTCATCAACTGCCTTACCCCTAAGAGCCAGCAGCCTACTGTCTGACTTGGTGATTTTTGGTACATCAGCCCCTGCAATCTAGTCAGTCAAGAGAAGCTTCCAGCCTGATCCCTGGCCCACAGATTTGAGACTTGCCAGCCTCTGCAAAGGCATGAGCCATTTCCTTGAAATAATTCTTTCTCTCTATCTGTGTGTGTGTGTATATATATGCTTCACTGGTTTTCTCCTCTAGAAACCAGCTTAAGACAGAATTGGAGCAGAATTGAAGTATTATTTTTCCTTTTCTGAACTCTCCATTACCTTGATTGATGGAGTATAGATTGGGGAAGGGCAATCTAATGGACTTGGTAGTTATGTAATTAAATCTAAAGATAGACCCTTAGGATGGTTCCACCTTTCTTATCTGAAGAACTGCATGTTCCCCATCAGATGACTCATTTCCTCCTTAGACTCCACCTTCAGTGGTTTGTTTGCTCGAGGGGGATTCTTGTGATTATTCTCCTGCTCCTTTCCTCCTTTTTCCTTCCCCAATTAATTCAACAAGCAAATTTTAAAATCATAGGTGAGGTGGAAATGTCTCATTGCCTTTCCAGTATGCTATACAGAAGCAGCATCCTCCCTGGCCTCAACCCTTTCTCTCTCAGCAATCAGTGCTCTGTACTGTAGTTCCTGGCTGCACATTGGGATCACCTGGAGAATTAAAAACAATTCAGATCCCTAAGGCTCACCCTGGACAATTCTATCAGAATCCTTAAGAGTAGGGTCTAGGCATCACTGCTTTTCATATATACCCAGGTGATTCCAATGTTAAAAACCATCTTACAGTTGAAAATTACCTAATATGGAGCTCTGTTAAATTGTTTTATCTTATTTTACTGTTGTTGTTGTTATGTGCCGTTGAGTCAGCCCCGACTTATAGCAACCTCTCCTTGGGTTCCCGAGGCGGTATCACTATGGAAGTAGATTACCCAACCTTCCTTCCAAGGAGTGGCTGGTGGGTTTGAACAGTCAGGTGCCTTAGGCATTATGCTACCAGTTGTTGTTGTTGTTGTTAAGTGCTGTCCAGTCGTTTCCAACTCATAGCGACCCCATGCACGGCAGAACGAAACACTGCCCGATCCCGCGCCAGCCCCACAATCCCTGCTATACTTGATCCCATCATCGCAGCCACTGTATCAATCCATCTCGTTGAAGGCCTCCCCCTCTTTCGCCGACCCTCCACCCTACCAAGCATGACATCCTTCTCCAGGGAATGGTCCATTCTGACAACATGACCAAAATAGGTGAGACGAAGTCTGGCCATTCTTGCTTCCAAGGAGCATTTTGGCTGCACTTCCTCCAGGACAGATCTGTTAGTTCTTTTAGCAGTCCACGGTACTTTCAGCATTCTTTGCCAGCACCACAACTCAAAAGCATCAACTCTGCTACCAGAGCTCCCCTTATTTTACTTATCTGTTAATTTTAACCCAGTTAGCTCATCAACCAAGAAAAAAATTTGTTAATTGCATTGCCTCTTTATGTATAGTTTTCCTGTGAGTAGCAGAATTGATTACAGAGTGATAATGTTGTTTCAAAGAGGAAAATCTAAATGAGTGACTAAAATCAGTTATGCAAATTGGCTGTGCATAAACTAACATAAAATAAAACCCAATAAACAAATTCTTTACAAGGTTTAACAATGAAAGGGCAGAAAAGCCAGAAAAAAATGTGCTGAATGGCACATTCCTTGGTAGAAAGCTTTTTTTTTTCCCCCCAATTATTAAAAAAAAAAACAAAAACACCAAAACACTCAGAAATGAGAGACAAGAAACAAGAAGAAAAGAAAAGGGAAACCACAATTGTTTTGTAGAACTCCCTTTCCCCAAGCAGTACAAGTAAAAATTGTTTGTTTTACCTTGATTTTGATTTTTCTTTACCTGAAACAATTATTTCCAAAACACTTTATATTGTTATCAAATACCACACAGTTTAAGAAAAATGAAACTTTATATCTATCTCCAATATGGAAAAATAAAATTCCTTAAGCTTTTATTGGTGCTGGCGAAGAATATTGAACATACCATGAACTACGAGAAGAATGAACAGATCTGTTTTGGTGGAAGTACAGCCAGAGTGCTCCTTAGAAGAGAGGATGGTGAGACTTCATTCCACGTGCTTTGGACATGTTATCAGGAGGGACCAGAGCCTGGAGAAGGACACCATGCTTTGCAAAGTAGAAGGTCAATGAAAAAGAAGACTGGAAACGAGATGGTTTGGCACTGTGACTACAACAGTGAGCTCAAATACAACAACGATGGTGAGGATGGTTTGGGATCAGGGAGTGTTTCATTCTGCAGTACGTAGGGTCACTGTGAGTTGGAACCGACTTGATGACACCTAACAACAACAAACATTTATTCAATCAGTGGATTACTTTTCATTCCTTAGATATGGTGCTGGTGGTGGATGTTTTATTTTGGGGATCCATCACTCCAAATAAGAAGCGATCAAGGTGGGGGAGAGATTTCAGCCAAGCAACGGACCAAATGAAAATGACCCTTCCATAGACATCTTAGGAGCCCTGGTAGCATAGCTCCTAAGACACTTGATTGCTAACCAGAAGGCTGGTGATTCTAACCCACCAGACACTCCTCAGAAGGAAGCTTGGGCCATCTACTTCCTTAGTGATACCGCTTCCAGAACCCAAGGAGGGGTCACTATGAGTCGGGGCCGACTCGACGGCAAATAACAACAACATAGACATCTTAATTTCTGTAGTGGGTAGTTACTATGCTTTTGTTCTTTTATTTATCTTATACTTTAATGTCTAAGATATCATGGCTGCTTTTCACATTGGTGTGGCATATCATAGCTGTTGGCGGCTTTGACACAATGCAGTTGATGCTGTTGATGGATCACTCCTTTGTGGCTCTGGTCCCTCTAGACTCCTCCCATCTTGTCTGACTTTCCCTAGGCTTTCTTTCTTTCTGCTTGAACTGAACCCGATGAACAGTTGACATTATGTTTGTGTTTCATAAACATGTACAATCTGTAGCCAGGCCCTTACGCTCTTCTGATTTTTTTTTTGGTGGTGAGGCATAAAGGAAGAGGATGTTGTTAATTTAAATTTCATAAAATGGAATGCTATATTATGCTTTTGTTTGAACACCATGTTTTTCCAGAACACTTTTCTTTTGTTTAAAAAAAAAAAAAGATTTTTCCCCCTTAATGACATGCTTTTTTCCTTCCCTCGTTGTTTTGAATATTAACGGCATTCCTTACTAAATTTATCCTCCTTGATTGCATGCATAGGTTACTGTAGATTTGGTTAATTTGCATTAACAGTGAAATAAACACACCACTAAGTTTTTAATCTGAATTATTTAACACAAAATATGAGCACCGTATAGGTAACCAATAAATGCATCAATTAACAAGCAGGATTTACTGTGTGGATGTGTCATTTTCCAAATGTGTTAGGGTCTATTTGAATTTTTTCTCAGCATTTCTTAAAATGTTAAATACGAATGAAAATTCACACGAACTCTCCCATATGCTATGACCACATGTGTATGATATGCGGATCTGTGTGCATAGGAGGATGCAGTAAAAGTTATCATGTTTTTCTCTGATATTGTGTAAGTCCTGCACATACCAAGACAACCTTATACTTGTTACAGCCCTTCCTCGTGCATGCTCATTAATCACTGAGCACTAATAACACATTTTTTGTCATGGTACAACAAAAATTCTGGCTCTGACTCTTGTTCTGGCTCATTTCCATTGGCCTGCCTGTCAGTTCAAAGCTTCAGGGAATTAATATTGTGAGATTAAAAAGTGAAGTCCCTTAAATATCCCATCTTATTAACTTGTGGTTAGTTTTTCAGGGAGCAAAGAAAAAAATGAAGTCTTCGAAGGCTAGGGGCATAAAACTTTTTTGACCAAGATTTTCCCTGTCCTGCTTTCCCATTGTCCCTGAATGATAGAAGCACCAGACCCTCCACCACAATATCCTAGGTCCTTGTGATGTTACTTTTTAAAGAGTTGTCCCATGGGATATGTGGCTAGGCTGTGACGAGCTGCGTGATTATTTTGGATGCCATTTCCCTTTGGTTCACCTTTGATTTGCACTCTTTATCCATTTGAGGATAAGAGTCTGCAGAAGCACCTCAATAATCCATTTACTTTTTATGAAAAAAAAAAAGAAAGAAAGAAACATTTTCCGTAACCATCTGGTTTCTATGTAAATGTATGCAGAGACTCTGGAGCCATCCAAATCCCAATACACATCTCACTTGCTCTTGGACTCTTTTTTTTGGTGAATCAGAAGAAGAATCAAAAGCCTCTTTGAGGATTACAGAAAAGGAATTCCACATGTGTTAGTGTGTGCATGTATAGGCAATTTATTTTAGAGAAAAGCTTCACTAAAATCAAATGAATATAATCTAAACAAGCTTTTAAAAGATTAAAATTTAAAAAAGATGAATCTGGCAAGCCTTTGAATTTTTAAAGTAAGGTCAATTTATGTGGTCCTTCCTATGAATTTTGCAACCAATTTTAAGTGAGACTTAAGATAAATGATGTTTTTAAGGTCTCTCTATAGTCTTCCAGTGTTATGACACTTGTAAAACTATAGGAAACACTCTCAGTGAACTATTCCTGCCTTCTATTTTGCATTAGGTGTATTCTGTCCTCAAGGTTTTTATTCCATAAATCCTTTCATCACCTTTTCATGGAAATGATAATTAATAGTTTTATGGTTATGTCCAATTTATAGACACCTTTATGTACAATATTAGGTTCATATTCAAAAGCAGCCTATGATGTAAGTGCAACTGCTACACCGATGTTTTAAATGAGGAAATGGCAAGATTCAGAGAAGTCAAAACCCACACAGTCAGTAAGTGGTAACGTAGGGAACAGACTCAAATCAAGCGTATTTTAGATATGCTTTGTTAGCTGTATTGTCGTGGACAACTTGCTTAACGTTTCTAACCCTCAGTTTTCTCATTTGTAAAATGAGATTAATTTCTTGGTTGTGTTGATATAAGGTTCAAAGTAATATATATTTAGGATGTTAAAATAATGTCTGGAACGTAATAAAAAAAAAACAAACCAAACTCACTGCCATGGAGTCAGATCTGACTCATAGTGACCCCTCCTTGGGTTTCTGAGGCAGCATCACTATGGAAGTAGATTGCTCAACCTTTCTTCTGAAGAGTGGCTGGTGGGTTTGAACCGCCAGGCTTCTGGTTAGCAGTCAAATGCCTTAGGCACTATACCACCAGAGCTCTCTGGAACATAATAGACATGAGAAAAGATAGGATTAGAAGCACTAATATTTGTGCCAAAATCATAATCAATATTATATTCTAAACTTTGCCTACAATTTATCTGTAAATATATAGGCTAATGAACACCACAACTATCATTTTATTACATATTATTATTATTTGTTGTTGTTGTTGTTATGTGCCATCGAGTTGGACCCGAGTCATAGTGACCCCTTCTTGGGTTTCTGAGGCAGTATCACTACGGAAGTAGATTGCCCCATCTTCCTTACAATATCTTATTTTTTATTAAGTATATGTAGGTATGTGTTTTTTTTTTAAGGTCTACACAAAGTAAGAATATGAAATAACCGCTTTATTAACAAACTTCAGTAAAATGTTCATTATAATGGAACCAACATAAATAAATAAACCATTACTGTTGAGTTGATCCCAATTCATGTGGACCCCATGTGTTATAGAATAAAACTGCCCATAAGGCTTTCTTGGCTGTAATCTTTATGGAAGCAGAGCACCAAGCATTTGTTTCGTGGCACCGCTGAGTGTGTTTGAATCACCAACTTTTAGGTTAGTCCAGACCAGACTCACTGCCATTGAGTCAGATCCAACTCATAGCGACCCTTCCTTGGGTTTCCAAGGTGTTATCTCTATGGAAGTAGATTGCCCAATCTTCCTTCCAAGGAGTGGCTGGTGGATTTGAACCACCAGACTTCTGGCTAGCAGTCAAATGCCTTAGGCACTAGTTGATCATAAACTGATTGTGCCACCTATTACTTAAATGGAAATATAAGGTAATTCCTATTTTGGTGTGATGAAGTTTCTTTTCTATGGATTATATTTATTTTCTTATTTTCAAAAAACAAAAATCAAGAAGAAATAGATTTACTGCCATGGGACTTTATAGAAAAAGAAAGGAAATTTTATTTTTGCTCAATCATTTCAAATATCATTGTATTTTTTCATTCGATGTTGGAAGAATCATGGGTATAAACTATCATCAATTAATTCAGATCATTATTTTTTCTTGTCTAGTCCTTTAGATACAGAATTACTAAAATAATGAATGATATCTTTATCTAGGACTTCTGTTATGCAAGCTTACATTGTGTTTGTTTTCAACTTAGTTTCAGGCTTGGATTAAGTGTCATTACATTGCTTTCAAATATTAGTTATGTAAGTTCCTCGCAGATTCTTTTCTCTGGTTGCGTTTCTTTTTTCTATTTGTCCAGTTAATTCTCAATCATCCTTATAAATTCCACTTACACATCCCCTGTTCAAGAATTCTTCTTAACTCCTGAAGTTGGTTTGGGTATACCTTTTCTGACTCATACAAGACTTTCCCATCATAGCACTTGCCATGCTGTGTGGTATTTTGTGGTGTTCGTGTTTTTTCTTCTGCCTCCCTAATTGATCATAAACTTCTTGTGAGCAGATGTATTTTCTTACTCAGCTTATTGAATGCTTATTGACTGATATATAGTATCTACTCAGTAAATGTTCATGGAATGAGTGAGCAGTAGTACTTTTAATTTCTTCTGAATTCAGGATTTTTCAAAATTCTAATTCCAAATAATTAAGTTTTCTCGTTGGAAATACTGCAACATAATATATTTTTGTCACCCATTTGTTTACAAGGGAATATTGAGGCCAGATAGGCTGCAAAATCCCTCTTTACCATGGACAAGGACTTGCTGGTGAACCTCATTTGAACTAGACAGGGAGAGCTTATGGCTTCTTTCAACACAAATATAGGAGCTCCCAGAACAAAGGTATCCTCACAGTACCCAGAAAAGGATACAAAAATGATGCACTCTCACCCATAGCCGAACCACACTCTCCACATGGTTTTGAAGGTAAGAATAATCTAGATATTTTGAGATATCCTCTTGGATCAATTGACACTGTATACATTTGAAATTGCATTTGGGATAAATTAGGAGTTTTTTTTTTTTTTTTTTCTGACATATAATACAAAGTCTACAGAGTAGATATAAAGTACTGGAACATATATGCTATTATATTTTAAAGATTAAAACCTGTCTGATTACTTCTTCTGAGATATCCTAAAGGAAAATGTTCTCCTCACCCCCTTTTTTTTTAGTATGACTAGAGATACAAATCATTCAAAGCAATCATCATAGATATATATATATAGGGATCGATGGAAATGCTATATTCAAACCTTATTCATTGCAGTTTTGCACAGTGCACTAAACAATACATTACTAGTGATGGACAACACATGGAACATATCATAATGGCATTGGAATATCATTTGTTGTAATGTAATAGAAATAAACCATTTATTAGGCATATTTGCCCCTATTCACAGTCTTTATGACCACCCAGTACAGGTAAGTGGGCCTGGAATGGTCCAGCAATTCCATGACCCATGTTCTTTCTATCTTTCTGCCTCACCATCCATTATTGGTAGTTTCCATCTTCAGAGTTTTCTTAGGGTCATTATATGATTACTGGAGCTCCAGCTATCACATAGGGATTTCAGAATGAGAAAAGAAATGGGAAAGGGCAAAAAGCTCATGTCAGCCTTTCCTGGAAGTCCCACACAACCAATTCTGCTTACATTTAATTGACTAGATTTTAATTTCCCATGACCACCCTAATCTCTACCAGAACCCTACTGGAGTTCTTCCTAATGGGGTGAATAGAACACTGACAGATTCCCCCAGCTCTCTAGTTATGAAACTCTACTGGGAGTGAAGTATAAGTGAGCATGAAGGAAGTAAGAAATGGAGGCATTTCTTTTATATCTTGAAACTCTTGAAGACAGAAAATCACTTAGTGAATTAAGGTTATAAACAACCATATCCATTAGATTGAAAATTGCATGAGGGTCAGGATCGATTCTTCTTTATCACTTTGTCTGCAGATTCTGGCCGAAAACTTGGCACTTGGCACACTGTGGGTGCTAGTCACTTGTTTGGAACAGGGAAAGGATGGAGGATCTTATCTAAGGTGGCTCCAAATTTACCAGCTGCAACAGTTCTTTCATTTATAATTCCTTCTCCTGGTTAGTTTATAAAGAGCAACATTTATCATTTGTAGCCAGGTCTGTTTTTAAAATTTATGTGGTGTTACACTGAAATTTCAATCAAAGGTGTCAAAGAAGAAGCTGTAGTGTTTTGTTTTGTCTCAGTAGTATGAGTTTGTGACCACCGTTTAGTAATTGGGACATTTCTCCTAAGAAATATGAGTCTAGTTGCACTTGAAGCCTCACTACGTCCTGCTGAAGCCAATGTCAGTCATTTCCCTAACCTGCCTGGCCCCTAGGACATCTGCTTTTTGGGCCCTGCTCTCAGCCTCAGATACTACAAATCTCTGTAGGCACATGCTTTGTTCACTAGTTAGGGTTTAACTTGTACATATAGTTTTATCTGTATGATTTTCCTTCTTATCAGGTCTGGGCCTGTTTGCTTCATACAACAGACCAAAAGGATTTCCAAAAAAGAAGTAGGCAGAGGAAAATTCTAATTGTTTTCCTTATTCCAGGAACTCAGCAACAGAATTTAGTAAATGACACTTTCTGAGCTGGCTGACTGACTGACTTCGAATATTCTTTGGAATCATTATAAAGCAACACTGTCTTTTTTTCATAAAAGAAATTCTAATAAGATGAATGTCCAATTAAAAATGAGTGTTCGGTTTTTTAAAACCTAAAAATCTTACTTTTTGTGTTTTTTAAAATGAAAACATGTGTATCCTCATCACTGTGCTTCCATGTTGATGTCAAATGACATTTCCTCACCTGGGAATGGGTAGAGTCATCAGAAAGGGATTCTGTGTGGACTTTGAGATGTTAAGGAACAGAAGGTATCCAACAGTTCAGTGTTTCAGGCAGTAAGGGGTCTTGTTCTAATGTCAGACGCTTCGACATAAATGTCCTCGAGTCCAGCATTTCATATTAGTAAGTTCGAAATATGTCTGCCATGAAATATTTTAAAAACTCAGGTGATCATGGCTCCATGCCACCTCAGTTCATCAGTTCTGTCTTATGGATAGAAGAGATTGTTTTTTCGACTATGATTGAACATGGGCACTAGGCTTAGTCTTAACATTTTCTTTTAGCAGGTGAGTACCTCCTCACAGCTGCAACATCTGCTTTCTCTACCACATTGAATTCATGTTGCGTTCAGCACCCTAATAATTTTCATTCCAACTCACTATACTTTCATAGGGATTGGTTAAATGCCTATCAAATTTAAGTATATTTTAACAAACTAATAGCTTCCTTTCCCATAATAGAATGTTTTAAAACACTTAAACAGTGCTGAATAATTTAGTTCAGTTATATGATGACAAGACTAAACAAACTTTCTCTAGAGTTCTGGGTTTTCCATTTCGTTACTTTGCTCTGAGCAAGCAAATAGAGATGAGCTATGAAATTTTAGGACTTTGCCTTGAAACACGATCTAGTTGACTTATAAAATCTGAGATGTTGACAAAATGTGCAGTCAATATTCAAATAAATGCAGTTACTTCATTTTATGTCAACAGAGAAGGTGAAAAGTGCAACTTAACTGGCTTGGTAAGATTGGAAGGAGGGGCTGGGAACATACAAGAGACAACAAAGAGATAGTTGGTAAGATTTAGTGGCTTGCTTCAGCAGGGGTGTTGAGAAGGCAGTGTGACAAAGTTCACTCGGGTCAAACAAAGTGCAGAAACTTCGTCATCGACATTGAAAGGAGGGTTGTAGCATGGACATAAAATGTTCACATGTTGTAACCTAGAGACAGCTAATATGATAGTCGATGTGCTGTTTCTGTCTAATCCTGCTGTTCCTTTTGATCCAGGAAGTAGAGAAATCACCTTATCTCTCATGTACCAGGATGATATAATTAAAATAGGACATGTTTTTGAAGTGAGGTATTTAAGGGCTTCAAAGAAGGTGTAGAGTGTTATAGGATCAGCATACGTCTACTTCTCAAAGGTGGTTATGAGGACACATTATTTAACAAAGACATCCTTTTGAAAGGACTGATTCAATAGTAAACATACAGGTCAATGTTTTATCCTTTTTTTTTTAAACTTCTATGAGACACATCATTTAATTGGCAAGAAGATGCACTATTTTCATTATGTTCCCCAGTCAAGCTGTATAGCACATTATCATAAAAGGCAACAACTAAATCATTTTTCTTTTATAAGGTAGAACATTTGTTTCAGATGAACTGAGGTCTATGATTGTGCGTATGTGACTATTTGGCATGACTTTTGTTTCTAACCCTATAGTTGACCTTGGAAATGGCTTACTTTAACCATGATGGATGTATCAAAAGATTTATTTTTGTCATCTAAGAGTTGAGTCTTAGGCTATTGGGAGCATACAAACTGCTTATTGAAAGTAGGCTTGGCAAACCTTTGCTTTCAAATAATCTTCCAGAAGCTCATCTAATTTTCCTAATTAGCTGGAGATAAAATATACCCACATTGTCCTTTACAATGACTTAAACCTTATGCCCTTCCTTGATGATAATAGTATTAAATATGTGTGAACTTATGGCATTGAATATTAATTAACATGAACAGAAATGAGAAAATTTGGTTATAGACCTATAATATAGTCATGACATTAATGTTTATTTTATATAACTACATCAATACCCTTTTAGAATTGGTAGAAATTACAAAGATAACATGATTTTAACTTGCTGGTCTACTTTAAAAAAGTTTAAATAAATTCCTATTATTGAAGCCTGATTTTAATAAATAATTCAAGAAAGAAAGAACCATCATTTCTGCAGGAAGCAAAAAGAGACCAGTCAACTAGTAGTGACCTTGTCACTGAAAATTAAGCTCTTTCTCCAAATCTAAAAATCAAAGCTTAAAAGGCCACTCTCTCCATAATATTTCATTAACTTTTAGAAATGAAATACCTATCGATTAGATTTTCTTTCAGATAATAAATTCTGCATGTCTACTCTGTCACTTCAATTACAGTATTTACTTGTACACAAGGAAAATGTTTTTACATCTGAAATTAATATACTTTTTCAAAACAACATACTGTCAAGTTTTAGGTGATATAATTTTTTCTTTCTCTGAATAGAATATTGCCCCATGTGCTCAAAAGCATCTGTTCTTCCTCTTTTATTTATTTGCCTAAGCTGTTTTTTGCCTATAGAGCTTTTTCTCCCCATTCCCTAGAGATGGATATTATGCTTGGTAATGTGGAGGGTCAGCAAAAAAGGGGAAGACCCTTATCAAGATGGATTGACATAGTGGCTGCAAAGATGGGCTCAGGTATAACAAGGATTGTGAGGCTGGTGCAGGGCCAGGCAGTGTTTCAATCAATTGTACATGGGGTTGCTATGAGTCAGAGCTGACTTGATGGCACCTAACAACAACAACAACTTCACAGATCACCAGCAAAATGTTATTCATGCTTCAAAGCCTGGTTCAAGTGTTACCTCCATGATGAGATCTTCTTGAGCTCTTTTGCCTGATAGAATAATCCATCTTCTTCCTTTGGACACCTAGAGTACTGTTGACACACTGGTGAGGTGGCCCTTGATGTGCTGTGTTGCAATTCTTTTACATGCCTCTGTTGACCGACTTTTAAAAAATCAGCCTCTTAAAGATGCATGGAGTGCAGTTCTACTCCGATACACATGAGGTTACCATGAGTTGGAATGGACTCAACAGTGCCTGGTTTGGTTTCTTTTTGTTCCTATGCTGTCTTCTCAGCCACTTCTGGCTCACCATCTTCATGTTTTCATTTATGTCTAGCCTCTTGACAGACGTACAAGGTGATTGAATTGAACTTAGTGTTACCCATTTGGAAACTAGCAGTGTTTGTTTGTACCCTTTGGTTTCAATTTCTGCTTTGTAGAAATCAATGCAACTTCAGGAATCCTTATCGTTTGATAGCTTACTCAAAGAATCTCACATCTGGCAACTATCACCCCCAGGCCTAATCATAAATAACATTCAAAGTAGTTATTTTGCTTCCTTTATTAAAGGGAAGCTAAAAAGAGCAGCAGACTTTGTAGGCCAACTTGTAGGAAGGAATTAAGGGCACTCAACATCAGAAGACTACATGTGTTAGTTGACACGGTGCTTTCAGGACTCTTGGAACATAAGAAAGCAAATTCGTATTAAACTCAATTTCCCATCTTCTTCAACAGTGTCTAAGCTCAGATTCAAGGTTTGTTGATGTTAGAGTGCTACCAAGTAGAATGTCTTGAGGTGATTCACGCCCTTCAAGGCATTTGTCCTAAACTGTCTAACAGTGCAGTAGTGGTTCAGTGGTAGAATTTTCACCCTCCACAGGGAAGACTCAAGTTCCATTCCCAACCAATGTACTACCTATCTGTTAGTGGAGGCTTGCGTTATTGCTATGATGCTGAACAAGTTTCACCGGAGCTTCCAGACTAAGATAGACTAGGAAAAAAGGCCTGGCAATCTACTTCCCAGCATCCCCCTGTGGATTGCAACTGTGCCATCCACAGCCAATCACAGAGATGGCACGGGATGCACAGTGTTTCCCTTGGGTCACCATGACTCAGGGAACAACTGGATGGCAGCTATCCAACAGTGCTAAATTTGCTCTTTAGAAAGGGGATAAATTGAACGAATAAGTACACTTTAAAAAGGTGTAGCGAGGGGTAAATTTTTTTTTAAGTATTTCTGAATCCTCTCCCAGAGAGCTGAGTTGAGGAACATGTACTTGGAATTTGACTAACAGAAGAAGCACAACCACTGGGCCAAAGACCATCTCATCCAGATTCCAGTGGTTGAAGGAAAGACAGTCCAAGTTTTACTTCTACAGGTGAAACAAATTGGCTCCTTAGCTGTGCTCCTGCTTTATGGGCAGCCTGCTGCACTGTCAACATGGGGTGCTTCCATTCACTTCCAGCTCCAAAGTAAGGCAAAAACTTTTCACTATTCATATGGGCACACTCAAAGCCATGCTAGGTTAGACTCTACTCTTTGGCACTGATTATCCTGGATTCAGTGCTCTGCTGCCTGGAAAATATGAGCTGTGCGTAGTGTGAAGAGCTGTTACTACAGGACCAGTGGTCTTCAAGATAACTTCATCTGTACCAAGTATGATTTGATTTTTCTGGGAGGAGGGAGCTTAGAGAGGAGGAAGGGAGCAGTGGACAAGAGGCTGTGGAAATACCCTTTGTAAAAAGTCCCCACAGGTGACTCTTCTAGTCGTCAGACAAGTTCTTCCTGTGAAAGTGGGTGAATGGCCTGAGCCCCAGCCCAGGGTTGTCACTCTCTTCCTGCCCTAGGAGTAAGACAGTTTTGGTTCTGAGTTTCTGTCATGCTCACTAACAAGGGAGAACTTGAGTGAAGTAGAAGCCACTGTACCAAGAAGGACTGGGAGATCTCTAATGAGTCCCTTTTCTTCTACTCATTAATATGACTTAGGCAATTTGCCTAATTCCCAGAAGGTCAGTTTCTCATTTATCAAATAATAATTAAAACTACCTCCTGCCCAGAGAGTTTTTTTTAATGGAATTTAGAGAAATGTTGTCTATAAAAATGCTTCAAAAACTGCAAAGCATGTTGTTGTTGTTGTTATGTGCCGTCGAGTCAAACCCGACTCATAGCGACCCCTCCTTGGGTTTCTGAGGCAGTATCACTACGGAAGTAGGATTGCCCAACCTTCCTTCCGAGGAGTGGCTGGTGGGTTTGAACCGCCAGCCGTCTGGTTAGCAGGCAAGTGTCTTAGCCACTATTCTACCAGAGCTCCCTGATAATTTGATACATCTGATATAAACATTTATAGCAGAACATATGTGTTTGGAAATTTCCAGCCACAAGGATATTTTTTTAAAAGGAGATGTGTGTATCTCTCTTTCTCATACTTTGACTATCGCTGTACTTGTATTTCTAGAGGCAGATTGCTGTGGGCACCGACTTTGTTAGTGCACAGAGTGTACTTGGTTTCCTAGTCTGTTAATTGGGAACAATACTACTCACCTCCCAGGGTTATTGTGAGGATGAAACAAAGCAATTTATGTTAAGCACAGAGCACTGTGGGAGTTCACTGAATGCTAGTTCCCGCACTTCTTTCCTCTCCACCCCCAGCCTTCTACTCTAGTGAAATAAAATCCTTCTTGTATAACTCAGGAAGCCCCAGGAACACATTCCTGCAAGCCATGGAGGAAAGAAATACTTCCCTGTGTCTTTCGGAGAGAGCAGGGCTTTGGCAGGGCAGATGTCATAGCTGTGCTCTTGGCTGCTTTTGGTCAGAAGAAACTTCAGTGTGCTGTAAAATAGCCAAGGAGGCATTTTTTTTTTCTGTCCATGGGAGAGAAGATAATTTTTGTCCATCCTCCAAGTCCTCCTTGCACAGATTACTGTCAAAACCCAGCACTTTATTTATAAAAACACCAACATACTCTGATTATTTGGCGAATGACCATGCTGCTGTCAGTGTAGAAGCACACATAGAGTATGAAAACAGTCTCATTTTTATCATGACTGTCACAGCTGGGAGGCCATGGAACAAGGATGCATTGTTTGAAAGAAGGGCCATAGAGCAACGCTCAGGTCTTCAGTGGCCTCCTGAGCAGAGGGATGGTGGTCACATTTGTTCATTCACTGAAATACATCTGTTTTGCCATATATTAATTTCTGAGTCTAGTTTTGAGATCTCAACATGTTGTTGCATTTAGGTGAGTTTTCCCAAATCTGCTGTCTGTCTATCGATTTCTCTCCCTTAATTCATTGGCCTTCCAAATGTCTGTGTACTTTCATAGTATCCAAAGACAGATACAGCTGTTGTGCAACAAAAATAAATCTATACTCACTGATGAATTTCTAATGGCATCTTATTTCACTACCATAGTTGTTGTTCGGTGTCATCCAGTCAATTCAGACTCATAATGACCCCATGCATAACAGAATGAAACATTGCCCAGTCCTGCACCATCCTCATGCTGTGTGGAGCCCATTGTTGCAGCCACTGTGTCAATCTATCTCATTAAGGGTCTTCTCACTGAGGAAATCATTTGAACAGAACAAGGAGCTACTGCATGGTTTAACATCAGGAAATGTGTGTGTATGTGTTATGGTTGTATCCTTTCACCAGACTTACTCAGTCTGTATGATAAGCAAATAGTCTGAGAAGCTGGACTATGTGAAGAAGAACACAAGATCAGGATTGGAAGAAGACTCATAAACAACCTACGATATGCAGATGATACAACCTTCCTTACTGAAAGTAAAGAGGACTTGAAGCATTTACTGATGTAGATCAAAGACTACAGCTTCCTTCAGTATGGATTATACCGCAACACGACCAACGGGAACTGCCAAAATCAAGCTTCTGGAAGGAAAACACCTACATTCTTTGGAGTGTAAGGGCTATGATCTTTTGCTGAGCATTATTTCTGAACTCCTCAAGCTGATTATTTCTAGGGTCAAGATGGAAACTAGGGACAGTAGCTCTTCCTTTCTTGCTTACAGCTGTGAATGTATATGACCACTCTGGACAACCTAACAGGTTGGACCTGGGATATGAGACATTTTCCTTGAAGAACCATTTATTTTTTCTAAAGCATGTTCCTTCATCACATGAGCTTCTTAATGAATTAATCTGGTATCATCCACTTTTTGTAGCCATTCATTGGCATTTGCCATTTTTAAGATCTTTTTCTTTTTTCCTACGATGGTGAAACAGTAGTCTAGAAAGAATTAACTATATGATCCTTCCTTCACTTCTTAATGAGAGATCTCTATGAATTTGTTTGGTTGATTCCATCCAATTATAGTCAGGCTTCAGCAGAAAAGCTTTTAAGTGATTTTTAATAAATACACTTGTTACACCTAGAGCTTGCTGAGAGATTATTGACCTGTCAGAAATCCACAAGAATATGGTGAATAAAGCAGTATAAAAAAAACAAAGCCCTAGATCCTCCTTGTGAATGTGTAAGATTGGGTGTTAACCTCTACACCTGATCTCCACGTGTGTCAGGTAAGTGTTCTCTTATCTATTATACTCTTATTGGTAAGTTTCATATAACTCAGTAGAGAGTGGAGAAGAAAAATATTAGGGGCCAAATAACATAGTCAGATTAGAAATACTCTCAACGTCACCTAATAGGAAGCTACAACAGGCCCATCTAAGCTTTGTGCTAATTCATAGTTTCATATTATAACCTCAGAAAGTCAGGTGTCTTCTTATAGCAAAGAAATAAATGATCATGTTGATAAAGGGTACTACTTGTGGAGAGACCATTATTATTTTGTAAGATAATATAAACAAGAACCAAGCAACGTGAATTCCTTGACAACCTCAATCTTCTCTCCATTTATTGTGATGCTGCTCATTGGTCCAGTTGTGAGGATTTTT
>NW_006921755.1:4191704-4192435 GCF_000298275.1 Orycteropus afer afer
AGTGGCTGCGATGATGGGCTCGAGTATAGCATGGATTGTGGGGCTGGCGCGGGATCGAGCAGTGTTTCGTTCTGCTGTGCATGGGGTCGCTATGAGTCGGAAATGACTCCACGGCACTTAACAACAACAACAACAATATAAATAAAGCTGAAGGTATTTGGAGAAACTCTCTGGCCCTCAATAATCCCAGCATTGGAAGGATAGCCTTCAAAATTGGAAAATATCTTCTGTGTTTCCCTGTTTTCTGCAGAAAGAAGTCCAAGTTCTTTACTTTTGTATTTAATGAAGATAACTACCGTTAGGAGTGTTTTTCCTCTTTCTTCTTCAATTACATCTTTTCTTCTGTCTCTGTCTCCAGTACCATGCCCCATATTCTTATTGTACATAGTCTTGTTTTTTCTCTGGCCTAATGTGTCCCCAAACCCTCTCTTGACCTCCCTTCTCCATCTTTCCCTCTGCCAAGCTATAGCCATACACATTCTACCTCCCTGTCAAAATCATTGCTTTACCCATCAAGGCTTTGATAAGCTTCCTTCTCTTCTCTGACACAATTTCTGATCATATTAAAGCCATTAAACTATATTTAAACTCCTCATCTGTATTCCATTTAACATTTCATGTTTTTCTTTGAATGAAGTGGTTTATGATTTTTTTTTTTTTTTTTTAGGATTTGGGTGAAGATTTACAGAGTAAATTCACTTTTCATACAGCAGTTCACATATACTTTGTCT
>NW_006921755.1:4200285-4218030 GCF_000298275.1 Orycteropus afer afer
ATTGTCAGGCTCACTCAGTTCGCTGTCAGACCGCAGCTCCGTAGGTCTCCTTTTTTTTGGTATTTTCACGCAAATTCTTCTGCTAGTTGGGGTTTAGTCCAAATCTGCATCCTTTCCTTCAAGGCTCAGGGGTCCAGGATTATCTTATGTGTCTGTATTAATTGGTTTCCCTTTTCTTTGTTGAAGAGGGTCTGTGCAATCCTTCTGCCTAGTCCGCCATCTTGCCCCGCCTCCTCCTGGTTTATGATTTTTTACTTCTCAAACATAGAAACATCCACCCTACCCTTCAGTCCCTGAGGTATAAAAGACCTCCGTAATGTTTGTGGAATGAATGGTCTTCATACCTTGCATGGCTGTATTGATCACTAGAAAGTATGCCAGCTTCGAAGCACAGACCCATGGTCCTATCCCCTCACAATGACATTCCCAAATGTGGGTCACTTTTGTAAGTTGTTTAGCTTGCAAAAGTTATTTAACTTTATCAGAGCTTCTGCTTTCTCATCAAATTACTTGTCAGTTTTGTTTTTTTTTTAATAGAATATTTAAAATACGCACACACACATTTGTATGTGTGCATCTGTGATCAGTTGCCATCAAGTATTTTGACTCATGATGACTCCAGACATCTCTGAGTAGAACTTTGCTCTGTAGTGTTTTCAGTGGCTGATCTCTCTGAAGTAGATCACCAGACCTTTCTTCCAAGGCACCTCTTAGTGACTTAAACTTCCAGTCTTTTGCTTAGCAGCCAAACATGTTAACAGCTTGCATTACCCAGGGACAGAACTCTGGTGACTCAAAAGAAAGGCCTGGTGATTTGTATCCAATATCTTAGCCATTCAAAACCTGGTGGAGGGTGGGACACAGAAACTAGAGTACTAGAAATGGAACAATCAGAACACAATTCACGAGAACGTTGACTTATTGTGGAAAATGTAACTAATTTACTGAATAACTTGTGTAGAAATTGTCAAATGAGAGCCCAATTTGCTGTGTAAACCTTCACCAAAAATACAATAAAATATGATTTAAAAGAAAACTTTATGGCCGAGCATTCTAGTCTGACACACATGGATTTGCCTTGAGTTGGAGTCGACTCAGCAACAACTGGTAGCTATACATATGTGTGTGTGTGTGTGTGTGTGTGCATGTGCGTGTCACCTGGCACAAAGCCTGCAATGTAATACATGCATACCGAATGGAAGCTATTTCCCTATCACACCAGCAGAATTTCTCATTTGTTTTCATCCTATGTCTTCTTGATAACAAAACAAAAACACCTTCCTTTGATATTCAAAATTTCAAAGTAAATATATGGCAAGAAGAAAATATACTGATTCATAATACTGATGATACTTTTCAAGCTAGTCTTGCCTCCTAGGGAAATTCTAGGTTATTTTCTCAAAAGTGAATATTGCAGTTTCTTCTGTTGTAAGACAATCCCATTCCATCCTTCCATTCCTTTACACCACTAGATTTCATGCACTAAACTGTAAGTTTCCGATGGATAAGGGTACAATTGTCTTTAGACCTCTGCTAACACAGGGGTAAGGATTAACCTTTTGATTCCTATCTTACCAACTGTGCCTCTATTTAGATTCCAGATGTCCCCCACTCTTCAAGGACCTTGCTCCATCCTTTTTTTTTTCCTCTTGTATATCTTCAGCATTGCTCTTTATCCTTAGGGCTGCTAGACTTCCTGGTTTCCATGTGACAGTCCCAATTTACTCCTTTGTCCCAGAATAATTTTTAATATCATTCGCTTCAAGTCTCAAAAAATTTCTGGTTTGTGCAATAAATTATCTGGTCATTGTATCTATATCTGACCTTGACCTTCAGGCATACAAATTCTCAAATTACTACCATCCGAAAGATATACAACAGAAATGCACATCCCAGTACTCACACTCAACCCTCTCATTCTTTATCTCTATTTGCTTTTTCCCACAGTAACAGTGCTTCTTGAAAGTGTGGACTAGATTCATTTACTGCATCTTATCACCTATCTTTAGAGAATTGTTCCTGTCTCTATTGTTCTTCTTCTCTGGCCAAGATCATGAGTGACCTCTTACTTGTTAAATCCTTTGGACATGTGGAAGATTCAGTCAGGTGCTGTATCAGCACTCTTTCTAATCCTGATAAAATGTTAAACCTTTGAAATATTTCCTGACTCTCACCTTACTAAGGCAGTTAATTTCTTGAGGTTCTGTCTCTCATGTACCCATAGCCCTGTTGCATATTTTACCTTGAATTCAGAAAACAACTCTATGATACAAGTATTGTTTTCCTACTATACACATAAGGCAGATGAGAGACACAGAAAATTTTACTACCTTCTTATAGCTAGTAAATGATAGAACTGAGATTCAAATTTCCAAAATGTATCCTGTTTTCTTCCCACTATACTGTTCTACCTCTCTTCCTCCCAACCCAATGTTAATACCAGTTTCTGCATAAGCAGTTAAGGACTGGTGAGCTGATATTTTAAAAATATGTGGAATCTGCAGATTGGACCCACTAAGGTTGGGCAATCTACTTCCGTAGTGATACTGTCTAGGCAACCCAAAGAAGGATCGCAATGAGTTGGGGTTGGCTCGACAGCACATAACAACAACACAATAAGGGTTAGGCATTGTCCTGTGGAATATACGTAGGAGTGGTGACAGTTTGGGATATTTAAACCAGGGATAAGGGAAGTGACTCTTGTTATGTAAGCGGCGAGTTTCTGGATTTCAGTAAAATAAACCAGGATTTTGTTTCTTGAAGTAATTATACTCTGGAGAGAGGAAAGAAGGATGGAGACAATTATGAATGACCTTGCATCTCTGAGATGTTGAGAACTTCTGGATCAGTGGCTAATGTTGTCTTAGCCTTTTCAAGTGAGACCTTTCAGTGAAGTCTCAAGCCACAGACCACCAGTTGACAAAAGGAATATATTTTTTTTTTCTCCAGGATAATAACCTTAATATGAGTGTCATATAATGATTGTCATATTAACAAGGAAAAAAAAATCTCCAACCAAATTTTCTCTAATGTGTCCTGAATACTTGGAGTTTTGAAATTTTTCAGTATTATACTTTTTCCTTTTGATGAGGTACTGTTGCTTCAGTGTTAATCATTCCAATGACTTGTTCAACTTCAGGGCAAAAATTGACAGTGAGTTGCTATGAGGCAAATAAAACTCTGACAGTCTAAGTCAGTAAAATGCCCATACCACTCACCCCCCTCCTCTCTGGACTTTGTTGCTTGAGAACTGCATGTAGTTGTTGAAGAGAACTATTTTATAAACAAGGTTTCTGAAACTGGGAAAAAATTAAGTCCATTTATGTATCTCTGGGATCCTCTCCTTTTTGATCTCAATACTAAATATTGGCAATTGCTAATGTCATGAGAATGCTGAGAGAGGTGTAAATAAGGAATAATAATACTATTACTCTTTATTCTTTTTCATTATTATTATTACATGTTTCAGTAGTAAAAATTGTATCTGTATAATATATATATTTGTATACATATATATACATATATATGTATATAATTTTGACTATGAAACATTGCTTCTACATGGAAAATGTTTGACATATGTGAATGCACATGAAATTTCCTGTCTGTGTGACATTTGTGCCCAATGCCTTATTTACAGAGCTGTGGCTAAGGCACTTGACTGCTAACCAGAAGGCTGGCGGTTCAAACACACCAGCCACTCCTTGGAAGGACGATGGGGCAATCTACTTCCATAGTGATACTGCCTTGGAAACCCAAGGAGGGGTCGCTATGAGTCGGGTCCGACTCGATGGCACATAACAACAACAGGCATAAAATAAGTTCATCAAATTTTATTTAGACTCGATGGCTTTCACTTGTAAAATCAAAAGGTTTTTGGTTTATTGAGGCATCCTGAGAAACACAAAAATATTTTTTGTAATGAGACTGCTTAGTATCTGACTGTTCTTGGCAGAAAATTTGTGAATATTGTCTCTTGGTTTGGGGCCACCACCTTTTTGCAAGATGTGAGGGTTGATTTAGCTCTTCTGTGTTGTTTTTGAGCTGTATATTTACTTAGCAACTTCACCCTCTGAGTAGTTGTTGAAAGAACAGAAGTTTGTAAATTATACAACACTAAACAGTGGATGCCATCCATGGCTTTTAGCCCAGACCCTGTCAAATGGTTTTCTATTTCCTGGCCAGGCCTTGAAAATTATTGTGAATTACAGACGCGTTAGCATTTCTTGATTTAAACTTATGGTTTCTTAATCAGTCTCTAAAATTCTAACTTTAATTAAGAAAGGGCAAGCTCTTGTTGTATATGTTGGGAATATAACTATTGATGAAGGAATAAATAACTTTAGTCTTAAATATTTGGGTAAATTTCCTGTGTAAGACAATTTATATGTCATGGGGTTATGTCTTTGTATAGCATCTAGTGATGATATCTGTCTATATCAGCTATCACAAATTAATTTCAACTCCTGTGCTCAGTTCTATACGTTGTTAACGGCTGCCTGGAGGGCTATGTTGGTAAGGATTCTGAGGCTCTAATCTGGCTCAGTGAGAATGTATTGAGATCAATCAGTAACGATTGCTATTGACTCTGGAGGGAGACGTGGCCACAAATTTGAACACCTCCAGAGAATGTTGTCCAAAGACTTAATATATGACAACACTAGTAGAAGAAGAAAATAGGTGGCCCCTCTGACACGTGTATAGTAATGATATTCATCCATACAGCCATTCTTTATTTATTCATCAAACATTTATACCACCACTATGTGTGAGGCACTGTGCGTAGTGCTTACAACATACGTAGAATAAACCCCTTTTCTTAAGTAGAACTATAGTCTAGTGGTGAGACTAAGACATTAGGGAACTCATTATAATACAGTGAGAAAAATATAAGTATACACGAAGTATATGAGAGCCCAGAAGAAAAAGGGAATAAAATGATTGTAAGAATCTGGGCCTTTTAAGAACTCAGCTTCAAGACTCTTGGCTTTTTGATAACTTTTCTTCTAGCCATCAGTAAAATGGCTGAATCCTCTTTGTTATCCTCTCTAAGAAGGAGGCAGAGCATCTGTAGAAAAGGTTTCTGTCTGTGTATTTAGATTCCCAACTATAAGTACAACTACATTTTTAAAGGAATAAACAGATATATCCAAATGAAGTGTCAAAAGAGCCAAACAGGACAGTGTGAGTCTTGGTGAGTGTCTGGATCCCATCTGCTTCACATTCAGGTCCTTAGGGTCAGTGAGCACAGGGTTGATCCTCGCTGCTATCTGTGCCTCCCGTCTCAGTTTTTCTCTGGACTTGGTCTGGGAATAATGGGAGATGTGGGAAAGCCCTACCACAGGCTCAGAATCTACCCTGGTCTACACATTCTGATTACAGAAACAACATGGGCTGAAAGCACCTGAGCCATAGTGGGTAGGAGTGTGGGTGGGTCTGGTTTGAGCTCAGCAATTCCACTAAGTAACTGTGTGGTCTTGGCAAGTTACTAAGGGGCTCAGTTTCCTTTTCTGTAAAATGAAAATAATAGTTAATAGAAGATAATAGTTAATTCATTAACAACCTGTGATATGCAGATGACACACCTTGCTTGCTAGAGGTGAACATACTGATGAAGATAAAGACTACAGCATTTAGTATGGGTTACATCTTAACATAATAATAATAATAAAAAAAAAATCCTCACAACTTGGCCAATAAGGAACATCATGATAAGTGACAAAATATTTTAGTTGTCATCAATTTCATTCTACTTGGATCCACAATTGACACCCATGGAAGCATTAGTCAAATCAAATGATGTTTTGCATTGGGTAAATCTGCTGCAAAAGACCTCTTTAAAGAGTGAAGATAACACTTCGAAGGCTAAGGTGTCCCTGACTCAAGCCATGGTATTTTCAGTCATCTCATATTCATCCAAAATCTGGACAATGAATAAGGAAGACTGAAGAATTAATGCATTTGAATTGTGGTTTTGGTGAAGAATATTAAATATACCATGGACTACTAGAACAAATAAGTCTGTCTTGGATGAAGTACAACCAGAATACTCCTTAGAGGGGAGGATAACAAGGTTTCATCTTTCATACTTTGGCTGTGTTGTCAGGAAGGACCTGTTCCTGGAGAAGAATATGATGCTTAGTTAAAGTGGATTGTTGTTGTTATTTGCCATCGAGTCGGACCCAGATCATAGCGACCCCTCCTTGGCTTTCTGAGGCAGTATCACTACGGAAGTAGATTGCCCAACCTTCCTTCCAAGGAGTGGCTGGTAGGTTTGAACCACCAGACTTCTGGTTAGTAATCATGTGCCTTAGGCACTATGCTACCAGAGTTGATGGTCAGTGTAAAAGAGGAAGACACTCAACAAGATGGATTGACTCAGTGGCTGAAGCAATGGGCTCAAGCATAACAATGATTGTGAGGATGGTGCATGACCGGGCAGTGTTTTATTCTGTTGGACATAGGGTCACTATGAGTCATCATCACCCACTTCATGGCACCCAACAACAATTCTTACTTCAAAGGCTTGTTGTAAGGAAGTGAAGCCATGCTAACTGTAATGGGTTGACTAGGATTTGTCTCATAGTCAGCCCTCAATAAATGTTGACAACTATTACTATTGACAAATATTTACATATATTTAGAGGAATGGGGATAATTATAAATGTTCCAGAATTCTCCAGCCTCTCCTAAAATTTCTGAACACTTTAAGCCACATGTAAGTGGTTTCTTCACTACCTTAACAGCTATATCCCTTTCCTGTGATCACCTTGTTTTTTCATCTCTCTGCTTCTGCCAATACTCTTTTATTTCTTTCCATTTTTTTCTTATCTATTTCCCACTCTACTCTGTTTCATTTTCTATCCTGCTTTTCTTTTTCTTCCTTTTCCCTATTCCCTTCTTGGAGTCCTTTCTCCTTTCTCTTCTCATTCTTTTCACATGTTGCTATCAACAGGGAGTTGAGAGAGCTGTTAAGACAATGGAAATAAGTGTAAAAAGAAATTGTAAAACAGTAATTTTAGGCTATTGGGCAGTAATATTA
Source organism: Orycteropus afer afer (assembly GCF_000298275.1). Classification (NCBI taxonomy): domain Eukaryota; kingdom Metazoa; phylum Chordata; class Mammalia; order Tubulidentata; family Orycteropodidae; genus Orycteropus; species Orycteropus afer. Next base: position 4,207,328 of record NW_006921755.1, read on the forward strand.
ATTAACTGATCACATTGATGGTGTTATATTGGAGTAAGCATGAACTGAAGCATAATATATGAATTATGCATGCTGTATAAATCCCCTTTTTTCTTAACTCAATCCATCTCTAACAATAAATGATCATGGGTGAATTGAGGGTGGAGAGTCTATTAATTTATTCATCTGCAAAGAAATGCTAAGTATGTGTCAGACTCTATAGGATTTTATGTGGAATATAACCACTGTGCAATATGGTAAGTTCATGTATGTCCCACTTCAGGAAGTGGTCAGTAAAATAATTGTGACATAAATGGCTAGGGAAGAGAGTGACCAAGTATGGCAGACTTGGTGAGGAAGACAAAGAGAGGTCTGGATATTCTAGGAAAATATAGCTAATTGTGTATGACAGATTATAGCGTATCCCCAAAACCCAAAACCACTGCCATCAGGTTGAGTCCATAATGATCCAATAGGACAGAGTAGAACTGCCCCAATAGGGTTTCCAAGACTCTAACTATTTATGGAACCAGATTGCCTCATCTTTCTGCTGCAGAGCAGCTGGTGGGTTCAAACTGCCAGCATTTTGGTTAACACAGCATCACCAGAGCTCCTTCACAATAGTTTGAGAATGGGTAACAAAGAACCTTATATGATGAATTGGTTATATTAACCAAGGATGCAGTACCAAATAGACCCCAAAAGTTTAGTGACTTAATGCAATGGGAGTTTATTTCTTCTTATTACAAACAGTAATTGTCCTGGTTGAATGGCCTGGTTTAGTAGTCTTAACTGGTTAGATTCCATGGTCTTAGCCCATCATTTAATGAACATTCCTTTGCATTTACTCTTAACTCCTTTATTCCAGTTGGCCAATCCTAAACCCCAGGTAAATCCAATTATCCATCTATTCTGCCTCTGCACCTCTCCTAAAGAACAATTTCATGCTTTCTTTTCTTTTCTTGAACTCCCAATACCACCTGTCTTCTTCATTCTCAGTTAATAAGCATATTTTATATTTCACCAAGAAGATAGAATAGGATGAGGACATCCACATGCCACATCACAAAATTGACCAGGTTCTTCCAGCTCTCCCTTCTCACTTGACTTTCTCTCCTGCACCTCCATTCCTGGTGTCTTTACTCTTGTCTAAGATGAAGTTTTTCCCTTGTGCAATGGATCCCATCCCCTCTCACCTCCCCATAGACACTACTCCAGCATTCTCCCCTTTTTCTGTGGTACCATCAGATAGATCTCTCTCCTGTTTGATCATTCCATCAATGAATAAACACACATGGCACTATCTTCCACCTTTAAAAACAAACCTCTCTTGACCCCACTTACTCCTCCAGCTACTGCATCATATGTCTCCTCCTCTCTAGAGCAAAATACTGTAATCTGCAATCTCTTCTCTCCTCTTCTCATCTGGTGTCAACAAAGAGGTTATCTTTTTAAGGCTATCAGTGACCCTATATTGCCAAATATAATGGCTAATTCTCAGGCTTCATTTTACTTGTAGAATTTGAGCAATTAGTAATTTATTCCTTTCAAAATACTTTTCGTTTTATTTCCTACATAGAATTCAATCCTGCTTCTCTTCTTATTTCACTCGTTGCTCCTAAATCTCCTTTGTTGGCTCCTTGTCTTCTTTCTACACTTTTATATGTTGAGTATCCAGAGACTCAGTACTCAGATTGCTTCGCGGCCCTGTCCACACTCATTCTCTAGGACAATGATCTTCTCAAATACCAGCCCTGCACTTTTAACTCTCACACTTACATCTCCTACCCAGACTTCTCCCTTCAACTCTAGCCTTGGAGATCCAGCTTTAAACTAAGTCTCCACTTGGATGTCTAGCAAACATCTACATATTATTGTCAATAACTGAACTCTTGTTTTATTCCTCTCTTCCAAAACCTGTCCTTCAGCAGGCTTCCTCATTCTATCAGGTGCTCAGATAAAAACAAAAACAAACAAATAAACAAACAAAAAAAAAACCCTTGAAATCATTCTTGACTCTTTTCATTCTCTCACACCTGCATTTAATTTATCATCAAATCACTTCACTTCATTCATTCAGAGTATGTCTAAGAATCTATCTGCTTCTTGCCACCCCCACCATCCTGGTCTAAATTACCATAAACTCTTTTTATTATGATTATCATTATTATTTAAATTTTTATTGTGATTTGGGTGCAATTTTATGAAGCAGATTTGTTTTCAATTACCATCGACTCTTGCTTAGTGAGGCACTATGTATCTGATTGGTTTCCTTGCTTCCACCTTTGTTATAATATAATCTATTCTCCATATTATAGTCAAGGTAACTTATTAAAAGCATAAGTCAAGTCAGTTCACTCCACTACTCAAAATTCTACAGTGGCTTTCCAATTCACTCCGAGTTAAATCCAAGGAGCCTACCATGGCTTACAAGACCCATATAGTCTGGCCCCAGGTCCAGTCTGACCTCATCACATACCACCTCCTCCTTTGATCAGCTGCACTGACCCCTTCTCCCCAAACACTCCAAACAGTTCCTACCTGTAGACATTTTAGTTTATATACATGTATTATGAACATTTTATTTTAAATGGTAGATCCAACTTTTCCTGAATCACAATTTCTTTTTTTAATTTTTTTGGTCACTTGCAGAATCCATGAAGGTCATAGACTGGCCTTGTAGTAAAGTATCACTTAGAGGCCATGGCTCTCCAATTTGTGCAATTCCCATTTTCAGTTTAGGGAAACAGAATTTGTGAAGAACAAAACCGCCACCACTACTACCCCCCCACCCCAAAAAAAAAGTAAGATGTAAAAGAAACACTTTTTACTTTAAGGCTTCTGACTTGATCAAAAAGACCAGGAACCAGATGAAGCCATTTCCTGTATTATGTAAACTGTGTCTAACGAAGAAATATGCTTGCACTTTACAGGAAAGCATGGCATTGTTTCTGGTGCCATTTGACATTTCTAGCGCTATGAACCACTTGATATGTGCACTGCATGCTAATCATTTGGGGAAGTGTTTTTGATTTTGCTCAGATAGGTATAGTATACCAATTTTAAGACAGTTATTCAAAATTGGGGTGTTTTCAGCTTTGTTTATTTTTAAAGAAAGTTCCATTTGAAAGAAACAAAAAGCCTTATTGTGGGTGGGTATTTTGAACTGTCCAAGGTCTTTGTCTAAGCTTACCAAGCCTTGTTGTGTCACAATGCAAACCTTATTATTCATTTTCCTGACAAATATTTTCCTTTCTGAAGGCAAAGCTGGAAATTTACTTGTATTAACTGACAAAACTGAATGCACTTACTCTTCAACGCACAAAACTCAACTCTCTGATGTGCTAGAAATACTTGACGATTCATATACTGTATCATTTTTTCAAGAGTCATTGTAAAAATAACATTAGAACATAACTGACAATGCCACAACATGTGAGAAGTAAGAGCATGGTTGACATGTAATATGTTTTTCCATGGCTTTCTTGTTTGGGTATTACTTTATCTTTTCAATCAGATGTCTCCGTTTGTAATTTAATCTATCATTCAGTTGGTGATTTTGTGTGTCTACTGTATTTTGGGCTCTGAGGTAGTGCCTGTGGGTCATATAAGGAAACATAGACTCCAGTCCTACTCTCAAATCATCTAAAATTATTTTATGGAAGGAAGCTTCTTGGAGAAACAGAATGGAGGTACGTCTGTAAGGAAAAACAGGGAGAGTGTCTTAAGATTAGTAAAGGTGACAGGTCATGTGTGTGTATGTGTGTGTTTGTGTATAGGTGGTAAGTAAATAATGCTGAGAAGATTGTACATTAGCCAGTTGTTAATTGCTTATGGAAAATGTATTGAAATAAATGCACAAGACCTAAATAATTATTATTGAAGGTTTCCAAACAACATCCACACCCATCCATCTACATTCACACACCAAAAACAAAATGAATGACAAAAATCTCTGTGAAGCAATTCTCTAGAAATCACTAAACTACATTATAATAACTTTCCAGAATTAATGGAACTTTCCAAAATGCCTACAGTGATTTAAAGGATTAAATTGATGATACAATTCTCTATAAAACTATTAGCTGAACCACACAAAATTGCCATTTTTGTGATTTATAAATGGGTGAACATCAGCAATTTCATATGATCAACCTAAGATAAGTGACTCAAGGGCAGGGACTGTATGCTTTACTTCATATGGATGATGCCTCACATGTGGAAGGTGCTCAGGCAGTGTTTGTGAATATTGAATATTTGATATATTAAAATTATGAATATTTTCCTAATGTCTATAATCTTATAAATACACTGTTGAGAAATTATTTGCAAAATTGCCAAAGTTAGTCTTGTGCTTTGGTTATTTTTAGCAGTTATGGAGAGTTACAGGTACTAGTTTGTGGTTTCAGTAGAGGTAGTAATAGTTTTTCAATGAATATAAAAGGGGAAAGGACCCAAGGCCCTGACTGGCCCATGTTTGCAATGACCTCTTCTCCAGGCACTGATGTCACAGTGCTCTGGGATGTTTAGTTTTTTCCTACGCTGAGAAGAATGGCAGCTTCTAAGGCTCTTCATAGAGTCACAGTATGAAATGGCTGCAGACACATAAAGCCTACATCTTCATTTTACAGGTGAGGGAATTGAGGCTCACGGCGACTAAGTAACTTAGCCATAGTGGTAGTCATGTAGTTGCATAATGGGAAGCAAGACTCAAGTTCCTGATTCTCAGGCTGGTGCTTCATCCCTTACATAAACCATGATGCTCCAACAATGGTTATCCCATACCTTACGTGACCAGTTATTACTGCTTGAATTCCAACTCGTGGTGAGCCCATGTGTGTCAGATTAGGATGACACATACCTTAGGGTTTTCAATAGCTGATTTTTCAGAAGTAGATCACTGAATCTTTCTAAGGAGATGTCTCTGGATGGACATGAACCTTCCATCTTTTGGTTAGCAGCCAAGTGCATTACCTATCCATGCCACCCAGAGATTTAATTATAAGGTAATGACCTTATGTTTTGTTATCAGTGGTTATATGTGCCTAGGACAAGGCATGAAAAATATGGAAACAAGGCCAATGCTAGTGTTTGCATTTAAAGGCCTTAGAAATTCTAATAATAAAGAGAGGATATATATCCTTCTTAGTCTATATAGCTTTCTGTTCCCCTGTATATAATTATCACTGATTTCCAGATGAAGTAAATTCTTGGAAGATAAGATTGGAAGGAAATGAGAGTATGATGATAGCAGTAGTTTATGCCTCATTATTAATGTCATTTAATATATTTTGAAGGGTCTTATTAAATCCTCTGATAATTTCAAGAAGGTTAAAATGTATGTGCCTACATACTTTTATATTGACTTTCAAGATTGCTTTAAAGGTTTTGTAACTCAAATCTTCATCTGTCATAGAAACTATTTACTATTTCATCAAAAGAGTGCATTGTTGCCTTGTTTAAGATCCTGTCGGGTAGAATTCCTCTCATGTAATTATTTTTAAGATTTTGCATGTTTGTAGAGTTCAGTTTCAGGGGAATTCCTTTGGTAATCTTCACTGAGTGTCAGAAAAAAAAATATTATTCTTGGCTCCTGTCCTGATTAACACAGACATTTTAATGTTTGTTATGATGGGTTATTTGATGGATAGTCACCTGTACCCTGTGATCAACTAAACCTTGGCCACAACTTAAACCTTAGTGGCTGAATGTCATAATTTCCCATCTTTTGCTTGATTAATATTTCCTTTTGAGATCTGAAGGGGAAATGTCTGGAAGTGTCCTTCGATGTTCAGAACCACTCATGATGAGAAGGAAGACGTGTCTTTTATGAGGAGAGACATCCACAGAGCTGATCATAATAAGCTCATTCAGGGCAAAGCATTGGGCTCTTCTTGTTTATGAAAGGAAAGAACAAATGAACACTTCACTCACACTTAGAGGTGTTTTTTCCTAAACATTTATTGACTTAAAATGCCTTTATTTAGATTTTTAAAATAATAATGGTGTGTACAAGAGTATAAGTAAAGGAAAATTCTTAAGCAACAAATGACAAAGGAATTTAGTTACATTGTGTGAAGTTATATGCAATAGCTTTAGATTTAGAAATATGTTGTTGTAAGATGTCATGTGAAAATATACAATTCTTACTTGCCCTTTATTTTTGAAAAGTAGATAGAATATTTGTTATGCCTAGAGCAGTATTTGTGTAGAAAGCCATAGCATTTTTCAATGAGAATTTTTTTAAGAACCTCATCTCACTTTCTTAAAGGGGAGATTCCTATCAACTCTTGATTTGTATAATGTGCTTCACTGTATCTGTCAGTGTAAATATTCAGTAAATGTCTAATTAAAGTCTCAGCAGGTAGATAGTATTGATTAATTCACTTTATTTAATGTTTGATTGAGCATTTAATACTGGTGGGACTTCTTGGATAGTACAGTTAATGCCCTGTCTTCGTTTCTTAGTGGTGCTATAACAGAAATACCAGAAGCAGGTAGCTTTAGTGAACTGAAATGAATTTTCTCACAATTTAGGAGGAAAAAAGTCTAAATTTAGGGTGCTGGTTTTGTCTTGTGTTAGCTCCGGAGGAAGGTCCTTGCGCTTTTTCAGCTCTGTTCCTCAGCTCCTTGGTGATCTTCAGGTGTGTATCTTCCCTTGCATTTATGATTCCTTCTCTAAGTAGCTCTTTTTATAATTCAAAAGTGATTGGTTTAAAACACAGTCTATACTGATAAAGCCTCATTAACATAACAAAGAAAAGCCTATTCCCAAATGGGATTATACAATTATACCCATATATATATATATATATATATATATATACACACACACACATACACACACACACACATATATATAGGTATAATATATATATATAGGCACTAGAATTTATAGCACGTACTTTTGGGAGACAAAGTTCAATCTGTAACATGTGCTCAGCTGCTAGTCTAAAGGTTGGCGGTTCCAATCTGCCCAGAGGTGCTTTGGAAGAAAGGCCTGATGATCTACTTCTGAAAACTCAGCCACGGAAAACCCTGTGGAGCACAGCTCTACTCTGAAACACATGAGGGCTCCATGAATTGGAGTCAACTTGACATTACTTCCTCCCCCCCCCCCCCGCCCAATGTTGAGCATCTCTTGTGGGTGATTAGTTGTGCTAGCTGTAGAATGGAAAAATAAATAGACGCAGCACTTGCTTTCCTGGAATTTATCATCTATGGAGCGAGATAGTCAGTGAACAAGTAATAAACCAACGAAGAGTTACAACTTGTGATCAGTGCTAAATAAGAAAAGGAGAATCTACCTTGCAAAGAGGTAACATTTAAGGAGAGACAGGAAGTATATAGAAGAGAGGGGAAGAGTGGTCCAGCTAAGGTGATTAGCATGTGTGGAGGCTGGAAGCAGGAAATAATTTAGTTAATTTGGTTAATTTATGAAACCAAAAAAGGGCAGGGGAGTGGAGCATAATGAATGAGGAGGAAAATAGAAGGAGATGGGTGTGGAGAAGTAGCAGGGGTCTGACCCAACTGGGCTTTATTGTCAGGATAAGATGTTTGCATCTTGTTCAAACTGCAATGTTGTTGTTATGTGCTGTCGAGTCGGACCCGACTCATAGCGACCCCTCCTTGGGTTTCCGAGGCAGTATGACTAGGGAAGTAGATCGCCCAGCCTTCCTTCTGAGGAGTGGCTGGTGGGTTTGAACCACCATCCTTCTGGTTAGCAGTCAAGCGCCTTAGGCACTATGCTACCAGAGCTCAGAAACCAGGAGCAGAGGTTACTCATGGTGGTGGGAGGAAACTAGGCAGGTGGGAAGCAAGGATGGTAGGGAGACTCTTCTTTATACTTCTTTATACTTTTTGTTTATTTTTAAATATTTTACTGTGTTACTATTAAAAAATTCTAATGGGAACTTTGAAGCAAGGATGTTTCTTAATAAGATTATGCTTTCAAAAGTTTACTTTTACATTTATGTGAAGAAGAGATTGAATGACAAAATAAGAAGTGAAAGATTACAGTAGATTCTACGGAAGTGATGTTGTGACAGGGACTAGAGTGAGGCAGTGGATTGGAGACAAGTGGAATGGTTTAAGATTTACTCAGGAGAGAGGAAGAAAAGTTAAGAATTATTGATGTTAGGGGTAAGGAAGGGGGAGAGAAATGAAGGGAATTATTTGAGCAGTGGTGCTTTGTCTCATGATTATTGGCAGAGGAACTAGTTTGGTTTTGTACATGGTAAACTGGATATGACTGCGAGGACCCAAAGAGATGCTATCAACTAGGCTATTGGATATATACATCTCCAACTGGGGAAGAGATTTGCATTCATGATATGAAGTTAGAAGTCATTGACTTATTCATGGTATTTGAAACTTTAAGAGTAGATGGGACCAGCTTGGGAGAGTGAGGAGGAGAACAAAGGACTCACCCACATTGTGAGATTGCTGAAGGAGGACGTCTCAAGAAGACTGAGAAGGACAACCAGAGCATCAGGGGAAAAAACCAGGAAGATGAGGTGTCTCGGAGTTAAGAGCGTCTCAAGAAGGACTAGCATCCAACAACTCTAGTTCTAGTCTGTATTCCACCACTTCTTATTTCTATTTTGAATAAGTTACCTAATTCTTGGACTTTTCAGCTTTTTTCTGTGAAATGAGACTGATATGTTTTGTTTATCACCTGGGCTTGGGATGATCAGTGTTGAGAAGATCAGTTGAATTAATATGTTCTCTTGATACCTATTAATCTACAAAATACTGTATTTATTATATAATACTCTACTATTATTAAAGAAAGGTGGATGGTAGCATCCATTTCTTTATTGCCTTGACAATGCTTCACTTAAAAACCTGTGCATTAATGGCATAAAGTAAATTTAAATCAGAATTAGGTTACCAAGTAATACTGGATTATTGCATTTCTTTGAAAGGAATGAAGAAAGGATAGGAATTTAAATTGATATACTTAATAAAAATCATCTTTAACCAAAATGAAGTATACTATTTGATATCAAAATACGTTTTTCTTTATTATCTTTGTTAAAAACTAATGCATGTCAATGTAAAGAGACACCCCCATCATTGTGGTTGTTATAGGGTTAAAATGCTGAATGCTGAGTTAAAGCCAGCTGGGGGGGGGCGGGGAGCCTTTACACAACTTTGTTAAAACAAGAACAAAGAGCCCATGGAAAGAACCAGGTGTGACATGGAAAAGATAAGGAACAAACTCTTCTGTGTACATATCACTCTAAGATTATTTAATGACTCGAAAGATGACCTCCACTGAAAGGTGTGGCATGAAAGTGAGCATGAAACAGAACACTAATCATATATTTCAGCAACTCTGATTTCCAGTGGGCAGGGCCTTGGCGCTGACAGTCAGCGTGTCTATTGTCAGACAGGTTTATTTCTTGCATAAGTTTACCATTATCCTGGAAGCCTTGCTTACTGGCAAGGCACCCTCTGCCTGCTGCCCTCTGTGTTTTTTCTGTCTTTCTTCCCTCCTATGTAACTCAACTATCTGTAACCTCAGACTTCCATAGTGTTTTGGGCTTTCTTGTGTTGTGTTGTGTTCCCCACCCCGCCCCCCAGCCCCTACAATTAGTTAATTATTTATTAGTATTTGCCTTGTGATTGAGATGCAAGCTATAATTCCCCTTGGCTTTGGGGATGACTTGTTGCACCTACCTTCTCCACCTCTCTATATCATGAGATTAAAGCATTGAGTAAGCTCAAGTAACATAATAATATATGGAATTAATTAACTGCACTGAAGATGGTTATATTATGAATTAAGTAGCTATTTCTCAGCTCACACTGTTAACTACCACAATAAATAAACGTATAAAAATGCAGTTTTCATGGGGTTTAATTTTCAAAAGAGCCTCCACTAATTCTAGTAATATTTATTGAGTCCTGTCGGTACCTTTTGTGTCCACCCTCATTCATTCTGATTAGAAATGTCTTTCCTTTTACAGTAATGTAAATTGACTGGTGCCAGAAGAAAGAAATCTTAAGTCCTCTCTGTAAGATCTCATTGTAAATGTTTATTGAGCATCAACTATGTTCCAGGAACCCTAGCGCAGTGCCTGGCACATAGGAGGGACTCAGTCCAAGCTTCAGTAAAGAGCTTGTCTAGAAAGAGAGATAGCCATTTATAAAAAACAAACTCTAAGATAACATTTAAAGAGCCAAAATAGAATAAAGTGCAAAGTGTTATAAGAGCAGGAAAAAAATTCTGTTTCTCATGAGCCAAGAAACTAAGGACTTTCTTAATTCTTTTATACCTATCATTATAGTAACAAAACATTTTCAGGGCTATCTGAATATTTAGGGGATTGCATGGGGTAATGGGAATATTCTACATAATGTTGTTTCAAGTAGCTGTATCTGTGTCCTCTGTATACTTTAGTAATAGTTACGCTGAGAATATAAAGAAAGTGCTTTGACTTCTCATTATCCTAGGAGAATACAAATGTGGTCTAGAGTACAAAGGTGGTGTGTTTCATCTAATTCACATCAGATCATTTCTATTCAATTTACATTTTCATAAATTTCATTACTTGTCACTTGCCTCCATCCAATCTTTAAGATTGGAAGAACAGGAGCTAAAGGTACATAAATATATTTTATATATATATATTGTTGTTGTTGTTGTTATGTGCCGTCGAGTCGGCCCCGACTCATAGCGACCCCTCCTTGGGTTTCTGAGGCAGTATCACTACGGA
>NW_006921755.1:4218205-4231897 GCF_000298275.1 Orycteropus afer afer
TTTTTTTTTTTTATGTTAAATCACCAACTGAACAGGTAATGTATCCAGACCAAACCAAACTCACTGTTGTTGAGTTGGATCCAACTCATAGCGACCCCTCCTTGGGTTTCTGAGGTGGTGTCTCTATGGAAGTAGATTGCTCAGTCTTCCTTCCCAGGAGTGGTTGGTGGGTTTGAACTACCAGCCTTCTGGTTAGCAGTCAAATACTTCAGGCGCTACACCACCAGAGCTCCCATGGTAATGTATAATAATATGTATAAATGGATTAACATAGAGCATTATTTTAAAACATGAAAGCTATCACTAAATGAAAAATGGAATTGACCATTACAAGTGTTTCCCAAGCCAAATAGTAGGCTAGTTATTTGATGTAGTTGATTCCTTGGGAGTGGGAGGAACAGAAAATTCCCTCTGAACCCACCTCTCATGCAGGAGGGGTGATGAAATTGTTTCCGTTGACCAAACATGAAAACGACTTCCTTGTTTTGTAATCATTTGAACTTAAAATTGTTTGAAAGGAACTACATTTCTTGAAACTGTTCACAGGAGTCCTTGTCCCCCTCTTTGGATGGTATCTGATCTCATTGTGTAGGAACTTACTCTTTTCGTCTTGAGAAGGGACTGTTTATTTGGCACTTGCCCAATATAGCCAAGAGGAGGCAGAAGAAAAACCAACAACCTAACCAAACCAACAAACAAAATCATTTAGTGCATCGGAATCAGTGAGGGAAAACAAAAAAGAAAATAGCACAAAGCTTCCAATTCATTGGGTTTATCATATTGGAAACAGGACTTGTCTGTTGGTAATTTGAAAGAAAAAAAAAAAAAGAGGTTAGATCAAATCAGTTTCAGATTCACAGCCTGCATGCTGCTTCGGCTGATACAGTGTTTAGAAAAGAGAAAAAGAAATTAAGTTTGAATGCCTTACAGAGGCCAGGTGTTTCTAGTTTCACACAGACCTCACCACTCCCTATTGTAATACACTTGAGTCTTTATATATTTATGTTACCTGTCCTGTCACTAAAGTGCCCCCAGCTTATATCATCTGGCTATGAATGACCTCTAATGTGTCTTATGCCTCTAGTGTTTTATTTGACTGCTAACCAGAAGGCTGGCGGTTCAAACACACCAGCCACTCCTCAGAAGGACGGTTGGGCAATCTATTTCCGTAGTGATATTGCCTCGGAAACCCAAGGAGGGTCCGACTTGATGGCAAATAACAACAACAACAACACAGAACAAGTACAAAAAGAGCACTTGGTAAACATTTGTTGAATAAATAAATAATGTGGGAAACAGGCACATAAATTTAAACCTGTTGTAAGTTGATTTAGCCATGCAGTCCAAAAAAAGTGCAGTTTTCTAAAAACACTATCAATGCTTGTCATTGTGTGGAGGGGACGGAATGGCAAGAAACTTTCTTGTCCTATGGGAAGCAAGGCAGTTAGACTTTTGATGCTATTGCTCAAGCCCACTGCCATGGAGTTGATTCCAACTCATAGCAACCTCCACTGGGTTTCCAAGGCTGTAAATCTTTACAGAAGTAGATTGCCTCATCTTTCTCCCATGGAACAGGTGGTGGGTTTGAAATGCCAGCCTTCTGGTTAGCAGCCAAATGCCTTACCCACTAGGCCACCAGACCTTTTACAGATTCAGAGAAAAGCCAATCATCTGTGTCAGTGTAGAACTGTGCTCCATAACGTTGTCAATGGCCGATTTTCCAGAAACAGATTGCTCCAGACCATTCTTTCTTCCAAGATGCCTCTCGTTAGATTTGAACCACCACCTCCTGGTTAGTAGATGAGTACTTAATTGTTTGCATCACCCTAGCAGCCCTTTACAGATTATTGACTTGCAATTTGTTGAATATATGAAAACGTGTTTTCTATTTTCCAGTCTTTTGACCAGAAATCGAAAGACCTCTCTTACCAATACTGTTAAGTACCTAGTTATCCGTGCGTTCAATTCAGCTTTTTATTTAGTCTTCTCTCCACATCCTCATCCCTATCAGAATGAGTTTATCAAGCTGAGTGGTGACACAAATTAATCAAACAATGCTGTTGTTTCATGTGAGTTTCTTGGGTGATCATTGTCTTGATAAAGAACAAAATGTGCAAGTAGTTCAGTATGTGCCACTTCTATTCAAACAAGCAGTGTGAAGAATGGGGAAATAATCTGAATGGGCCCTTCATTGTGTTAATGATTTGGTTCTGTTTAAAATTCAAACGAGAAAAAAAAGTTTAGCTCAGTTTAGTAGAAATTTAGTTGAATCTAAAATACTACATTTTTTAATTTCATATTTTTTTCATAGCTTTCCATTTGCCCAAAATATTTATCCTTTTATTTATCCTTTCAATAAATATTTACTGCATACCCAAGATATGCTAATTATATGAATTCACCAACCTCTTTTTCCTTCTGTTTAATAAAAACAGTAGAAGAAAAAGTTCAAGTAGATAGAATAGGGCATGCAAAACACTCTACAACATTCACAGCAGCAGGTATAGCACTGGGGGCATCCCTGGTCCTTGGGCTTTGCCTTGAGCATGGATGGGCAACAGTGGAGAGACTCAACCTTGAACTGCTGGTTCTCTTCTGTTATCTAACACTTGGCTACATTCCAAACAGGTTTTGGTGCATAGATTTGTTTCTTCCTCTTCTCTTACCTGTCTTAGAGCCACAGATAGAGATTCTACATGTTCAACAAGAACTACCTGAGTGTCTAGTACATGCCTAGCCCTGATTATGTTTAACGAGGCAAGGGAATGTAACTTCCTCTATATTCCATATCCTAGATAGAACATTTTACAGTCCTCTCTGACATTTAGACAGACTGAAAAACCCTTATCTGATCTCCTAGAATAACCGCACTCTTCTAAGGTTCATCTGGGAAGTAAAGCAAGCTGCACTGATGTCGAGTCTAAGGCCCCTCTCCTTTGTGGGGCTCCCATTGTACTGATTTATACTTGAAGGAAACTGACAAAAAGATCCTGTGTGTGGGGTTTATACATTTCACAGAATAGTTAGGCTATAAATGAAGGATTAGTTCATAAGTTTCACCTTGGTGTTATACTTAATAATATAAATCCTGTGCACGCACTCTATTTGATTAACATGAGTGAAAACTGTCATCAAAATTAGTGTATCTTTTAAATAGCAGCAGCATCTTAGCTCTTAGTAATTATATTATATTGATTTTCCTAGCGAAATGGGGAAGAATTTAATTTAGTCTAAAATATGAATAATGTTCACACCTGCAAACCATTATTCTGCCTCCTTAAATTTCAGGGCCCCGTTCACATCATCTTACATTTCATTGCTTTGTTTGGGGATGGTGCTGAAAAAGTAAAATCATAGAACGTGCCACTATTGTTGATTCTAAGTGAAAAGCCATAGGCTATCAACACTGCTGGTGCTTATTTTCTGCATTATGATAGAAAAAATAAAAGACATATTTTGTCTCCACTTTCCCTGGAGTGGATTGGATGGCATTTTGCTTCACTTGATACGAATCATACATTTTACTTCTATTCAGAGCTCTGTATTGCTGTAATCACTTTGTCAACTTTAAGAGGGAAAGGAAAATGTTTTGATTGGAGGAAAAAAATCCTGTTCAGGCTGGGCATAATCTTTTCAGACACTCACCTTGTACAACTGTTTCAGTTTCAAAGAATAATCACAACATTGTGTAGAATGAGGATGAGCTAGATTATTACCTAATGGAATCACACTGATGTTTAATTAATTCCACATTAACCAATATGGAGCATGTTAACTAACGAGCCATGGTCAAGGTTTGTATATTGAATCAACAGAACAATTAGAGAAATGGAGGCAACAAGGATTGTGTCAAGTCAATTCATTAACTAGGGACAGAACCAGAAACAGAAGTAAAAGTTCACGTCCTAGTTTGGGGGCACAAATCATAATATAACCCAACAAGGTGTTGGAGTGGCTATAAAAGCTAATAGAACCCCAGGCTCCAGTATAGAAGTACAGTGAGTAACTTGATTTAATGGGGTAATGGGGTAATGGTTAGTTCTGTTGTACTCTTTTCTGGTTATAGCCTATTTGGGTATTCACTTCATTTTGGGGGACTCTGTTTTAAGAAATATTGGTCAACTGGAGAGCTTCCAAAGAAAAGCCACCAAGATAGCAAGAGGTGAAAACATAGTATCTCATAGGTTAAACGACATTAAGCATATTCTGAGAAAAAAAGGCTCAGAAGGAACACGAACACTGGTTTCAAATATTTAAAGGGCTGCCATGCAGCAGCATGGCTAGACTTACTTATTACTGCATGAAGAGATATAGAATTAAGACTGAATATAAAATTTTAAAGAGGCATAGAACATTTCAGCAGTTGGAAATGTCAGAAACCAGAGTGGATTGACTCAAAAAGTTGCAAGCCAACAGTAGCTGATGCTGTAAGATCGTTGGTTTTACAAATCATTTTTCTGTTTGAATTATTTATAAGAAATCGTATCATCTAAGAGCTTCTCTTCATTCTAAGATTCCAAGGCTTCTACTCCAGCATGTAAAATGTGAATGTTTGGCCTAAATTTAGTCTATTTTCTTATTATGAGGGTAGAAACCCAATGTTTAATGGTGTGAATTTTCTTTATTCATAGAGTGAAATCTGTAATTATGACAATGAACTAGGCTGCTCTGGAACAAAGGCTATGGCCTCATGGCAACAGGCTGTGGGCCAAGAGATAATGATCTTATGCAGACATAAATCTGGAACATTCCATGAAAATGTTGAAAAAGATTGTCAGAATGCATTCACAGTTAGGACTCACCTCTTACGCAGAGCACAAACAATCGGTCCCTTAATCTTGCTAAGGCTTCTATGAGGGACTCAGAGCTCTGTTGGTTGGTTGTATGGGGGAGTGGAATGGAAAGAAAGGTGTGGAAGGAATCAAGAATCTGTTGGCTTGTGACATTTGGAATGTATATCTATATTTACACTGAAAACTTCTTCCAGCCCATATTTTAAGAAAAAAAAAGTGTGATTTAATTTATTTTGTATAAGACATTTTAAGGGTAGTGGGGAGCAGGAGACTAAAAATGTGTAGCTAACATTTTGGCTAACAAACAAATACGTAATCTGAATGAAAATACAGTTGTCAAAATTCCCCGGATGGCTAACTGAGGCACTGATAGATACAAAATGAGGAGGTTGATTCAGCAAGCTCTGCAGAGAATAGCCTTTGTGCATAGGATTCCTGATTCTTGGAGATTCTGAAATAAGATCTGGTGAAGGACTTTACAGGATTTGCCCAAGGGCATGCTAGAAGTAAATGGCACAGTTGTGATTCAAACTCAGGTCTTTTGCCTCTAAATTCATTGACCTAGTCTTATACTCTGGGAGCTCTGGCAGCATAGTGGCTAAGACACTTGCCTGCTAACCAGACGGCTGGCGGTTCAAACCCACCAGCCACTCCTCGGAAGGAAGGTTGGGCAATCCTACTTCCGTAGTGATACTGCCTCGGAAACCCAAGGAGGGGTCGCTATGAGTTGGGGCCGACTCGACGGCACATAACAACAACAACAACAACAATCTTATACTCTGGAAGGAAGGTTGGGCAATCTACTTCCACAGTGATACTGCCTAGGAAACCCAAGGAGGGGTCGTTATGAGTCAGGTCTGACTGGACGGCACAAAACAACAATTTTATATTCAGGGTTAATTCTTCACTGAATTTTTTTCCCTCAGAACATTTTTATCCTGGTGGTATCAGGTTAGGAAGGTACACCCTGGATGAAGGGAGAAATCACGAGAAGGCTCCTGTGGGTGCTGTGTCAGTAGCCACAGCCACACATCTTAGCTTCAGATTGGTGGTTGGTTTATAATCTCACTTCAACCAGGAGGGCTTGTTTTTGAACCACTGCTCATCTGTCTGAAATAAACAGGCCTTCCAAGTGTGGCCTCTTGAGTAATGATTATAGGTGAAAATTGTCACTGAGGCAGTTCTTAGTGAGGACTAGGAGTCCTTGGAAGGATCCGTTTATTAAAAATCAGCCAACAGCCATTCTCCCTTTAACTGTGTGTTTTTGATTCTTGGCTTCTTAAATATTCGTGAAACCTACAGTGATTTCAGGTTAAAGATCTCCTCCACAAGATGAGTAATTCCCGGAATCTTATATCCATGGTGGTATTTGGATTCGTCTCTTCATTTCCCCTGTAATGGATTGAAATCCCTTTGCAAAGCTTGTATTGCTCTCATTTGCTGAAAATGAACAATGCTGAGGTAGGACCCAGAGGACATTAGAACCCCATTATAGTTCACTTCCTGAAACCATGGATGTAGTTATCCTACAGGTAAAATCACTTCCCAGTGTGCACAGGGAAGTGTAGTGTTTCCTTCTCAGCACAGCTGCAATGTCTCTAAAGTAAGGTCTTTACTGAGTGTTTGTTGAGTGAATAAATAAATTCAGCTAATTCCATGCTCCAAGTCTTTTTGTTTTGATTGAATATTATTATTATTATTAGAGAGATGGAGTCAATATGATAATACTCTGCTCTAAGTATCTTTAAATCATAACAGTACCCATGGGCTAATTTCAATCTTTCATTTTAATTAAATACTAACAATTAAATTGAAATACTAAAATGATACTATCCTATGTATATTGTAACATATATAGAGAGAAACATTTTATATAGGTCTTCCTATTGATAACATTTAAAATTATATATATTAGAGAATTTCTTTTTAACTTTTTATTGTGATTTGGTTGAAATTTTACAAAGCAGTTTTGTTCTACATTCAATAGTTCATACACATTTTGTTTCATGACACTAATTACAATCCCCACAATGTAACAGCTCTCTTCCCACTTCCTTTCTGTGGTTACTCTTGCCCTCTGTCCTTCTTGCCTATGCATTCTTGCTTGCCTAGCTATCTCCCTGTGCAAATGCTGCCCTTCTCATCCCCCACGGTTGATTGTTACAGGGAGTGCTTCCTGTTGGTATAAGTGTTTGGCCCATAGACAGGTCTATTGTTTGGCTGAGAGTTAAGCCACAGGAGTGAGTTCAATTCCAGGCCTGAAGAGTGATTAGAGGTCATAGTCTCAGGGGTTTCACCAGTCTCTATCCAATTGGTAATCCTGTCTTTGTTATGTTTTTGAATTTTGTTCCACATTTTTTTTCCTCCACTTTATCCAGGATCTCTAATTTTGATCCCTTTCCAAGTGGTTGACATTGGTAGTCAGGCACCATCTAGTTCTTCTGGTCTCAGGTCATGTAGGCTAAAGTTCCCATGGTCCATTAGTCCTTTGGACTAAATGCTTCCATGTGTCTTTGATTTTCTTCACTGTTCTTTGCTTTAGATGAGGAGAGGCCAATAGTTGCACCTTACATGGCCACTTGTAAGCCTCTAAGAGCCCAGTTGCTACTCACCAAAGTAGGATGTGGAACAATGTTTTTGTGTACTGTGTTGTACCAGTTGAGTTTGATGTCCTCTGTTACCATGGTCTTGAGCCTTCAGGCTCAAGGACTCATTCCTTCAAGGTGCTTATTTGTGACTAAAAAGTTATCCTAACTTTTTCCCCTATTAGCTCTATAATGCATATGGGCATTTTTTAAAGCACATACAAATATATGTGTTGGAATATAGTCTGCCAAATCTATCAGTGGTTGTGGATATATTCCCATTGACCTGCCAAAACCTGATCTTCTTGCCTGTGAACCTAGGAATCCACCCGCAGATTAGCATTTGCTATTGCTGATAATGTAGTGCTGTATATGTAGTAGTATTTAACTTTTTTGTCTGTACCACTTCTGAGCTTCTCCATTTCTTAGAGAAGTATTTTTATATTTCTATTTTATTTCACCCTTTGTAAAGTAGAAGGCATATAAGTATAGATAGAGTGAGGTTAATCCACTCCTTAAATAAAGGACTGGTTTATAACACACAGACCTTTCCAAGAAGGAAATTGGTTCTTCTCCCACCCCTTAAATTGCTCTTGATTAAAAAATAAAAAGTGTTTGTTCAGTTTTATTTCTCTCCCTGCAGGATGATAATTTGGCTGTGGATGATGTACAATCATTTTTTATGGGTGATGTTCCCACAAGAGGAGCGGTTTGCAAGTGAGGGAGTAACTCTATGATATTAAAGTCCTCAGTCAGTCAGTCATACTAGTCTCTCTTCTACTCTGTTTCTGTTTGGTCTTTCAAATTATAAGGAACTTACGTGAAAGTTGTTCCAAACACTTGAGATGATGATAAGCCTTTCAGATTTTTAGTAGAAACCCCCATGAGGGTTTGTACATTTTTCCATGACAAAAAATTCCTATGACAAAACAATGGCCTTGTTGCTATCTGATTATTTTATTTTATTTTTTTTTAGGTATTCCTTCCTCTAGAGCTAGTCAGTCCAGATTGTCATAGAAGTTAATATTGAGATGTCAAAAATTGCTTTTATCTTTTTAAGTATGAGTATCAACAGTGTAAGTGGCTCTGGTTGTATAGTGGTTAAGGCATTCAGCTATTAACCAAAAAGTTGGTGGTTCAAATCAGCCAGCCACTCTGTGGGAGAAAGATGAGGCAGTCTGCTTCTGTAAAGATTTACAGCCTTGGAAGCCCTATAAGTCAGTTCTACTCTGCCCTATAAGGTCTGTAGGCATTGGCCTTGACTTGATTGTTGTTGTTGTTGTTATTTGCCGTCGAGTCAGCCCCGACTCATAGCGACCCCTCCTTGGGTTTCCGAGGCAGTATCACTACGGAAGTAGGATTGCCCAACCTTCCTTGACTTGATGGTGGTGGGTTTTTCATTTGTTTGTTTTCCCTGTCAGTAGTATTTGAGGCATAAAAGAGAAACGTCAATATGAACTATGGGGTTAAGTGTTCAGTGCCACTGAGTCAATTCCTACTCTAGTAACCCTAAAGAAGAGAGTAGAACTGCTCAATAAATCCCCCTGGGCTGCAGTCTTTATGGGGGCAGGTCCTCAGGTCTTTTCTCCTATGGGCTCCTTGTGGGTTGGACAGAAGAGCATGCTTAGCAATTACTTCCATTAAATAACAACAACAACAACAACAACAACAAATAAAACTCAATTGTGACAAAACAAGGCAAAACGACTTTAGATGGTCAATAAGATTTTTAATTGCAAAGATTTCCTTTGACGTGAGTGTTAATAAATGTCGAAGCAATAACATAAAAAGACATTACTTGTTTAATGATTGATAGACTAAGAAAAGCACAAGGTCTTTTGTCAGATAAATGACTACTGTTTGTTGTTCCTTTCCCTGAGGAATATCAAGAATGCCCTCATGATAGCAATAATGGCCGAGAAGCTAAGGCGGTAACCTGTTATATAATAACCAAGTCAGGAAAGCTAATTAGTGTGTATTAATGTACTTGTTTTCTCACTTGGCAACTTTGACATTATTTTCAGCATTTTTGGTTTGTTTGGACCCTTTGTTGAGATTTTCTATTTCTGAAAACATAACTAAACAAAATTTTGTATGGCTGGCTTTATACATCTTCAGTATGGGTGTATCACTAAAGAAAATTTTAATATTCCTTCAAATTGCTAGGAGAGCACAGCTAGTGGTTGGTTTTATACAAATGATATGGTAACAAAAATCCATAACATGAAATGCCAATGGTGACTTCCAGCAATTGCAACAAAATAGTCATTGATGAGTTTAATTTTTTTTCTAAACAATAGTTTAGACCCTTGGGAGGTCTAATATTTGCTTTTACATGGCTTAACATGCTGAAAGAATTTATGATGACACATACTCTCCATGGTTAAAATCAACCATGCTCTGTGAGTTGCAAGCATGAGAAGCAGTGTCAATCAGCTCTCATGCTCCTGTCACACCAAACTCCTTTACCTTTCAGAAGTGCTATATTCGATTCTTATTATTTCATTTTTCTCACTCCTTCTTTACTACTCTCCTTTCCTTACTTATTTCTGAATCGAGGTGTTTTTTGTACCTTGTGATACTATAAAAAACTGGTAAGCAACTAGTGTTAGTTTTAGAAGAACGAGGCATAGATTTCAGTTGCAATCTCTGCCAACCTGGCTAATTACTGCTTGCTCAGAATGTCACGTGTCCACTGAGAACTTTTATGGATGTAATCTTGCCAGCAGATCCACATCTGATACAAACTAATCATGACTTCTTAAGGAGCTAATTTATTCAGCTACTGTTCAAACACTAAAAACATTTTGAGAGAATTCTGCTGGTTTATTTTACGTTCTTCAAAGTTGATTTTAAGGTATCATGAAAATATTTTCTGTAAGTATTATGGGATCCACACAATAAAGTATTTTAATTTTTATGGAATTTTAACTTGGAAATACTAACCAATTGTATTTTGAAAGCAATGTAATAATCACTAATGTATTTATTCGTAAACATACCTACTTCTTTGAGAAGTTTCTAATACTACTTTATAGTTTTAAGATAGCAGAGTTCTTCAGCTACTGAGCCCTCCAGCCTGCTGCCCAGATTATTTCTCTGACTTCTTACTCTCCTGCTCGCTCAGTCCGTTTTCTGTACATGTAGGAGCATTACTGGATGCTTTTAGCTTGTCCTGCTAGTTCTCTCATGTCCTGCCTCCAGACTTACCCTAAGATCATTGCTGTGAGCAAGGAGCAATGACTTATGAGTCACTTCGCCAGAGGAGAGGGGCAAGGGGCACCACAAACTGCTAGGGAAATGTCTTTGTGGGCCTGGCCAGAGAAGACTCTGAGAATGGCAGGGCTCAGGTTTCATTTCCCCCTTCACTAGCCAGGTGCTTAACTTACTGGAACCTTCTCCTAATTACTAAAGGTGCTTTACCTGAACAGAGTATTGTCAAATCAGGCTGGAGCAAGGTTAGTGTGGTTAAAGTGGACAAAACCAATATAATATATTACTGGTATGTGAAAGCTGAAAAGCCTGAAAATGGGGGAAAAAAAAAAGTACTTTCTTTTTCCACTCCTCCAAGAATGTGCTTGTGGTTGAAGCAGTACTTGTTTCCTATTCTCTTTGTGCAGTCATTTATAAAGATCTGTGAAAAGGTGTCTTTGCTTTTTTATTTTGTTTTGATGTGGGTAGAGCAGCATGGGGATCGTCCCAAGTAGACTTTGTCAGGAAATGAGTATTTACAATGACTCCAAGAAAAAGAAATGAAACTTCTTCCTAGGTATTTGAGGATAAACAACACTGATGTTCAAACACCAGAAACATTTAGAGAGAATTCTGCTGTTTTATTTTACACTCCTCCACAGTTGATTTTAAGGTATCATGAAAATATTTTCTATAAGTATTATGGGATCCACACAATAAGGTATTTTACTTTTTTATGGGATTTTAACTTTGAAATACCAACCAATTGCATTTTGAAAGCAATATAATAATCACTAATGTATTTTTTCATAAACATACCTACTCCTCTGAGAAGTTTCTGATACTACTTTATAATTTTAGGATGTTGTTGTTGTGTGCCATCAAGAGCGACCCCTCCTTGGGTTCCAAGGTGGTATCACTACAGAATTAGATTGCCCAACTCTCCTTCCAAGGAGTGGCTGGTGGGTTTGAACCGCCAGCCTTCTGGTTAGCAGTTAAGTGCCTTAGGCACTATGCTACCAGAGCTCCTAATTTAATTTAACCCTTCTGTGGTAGTTCAGTGCTTAAAACATTCAACTGCTAACCAAAAGGTTGGCAGTTCGAACCCACTAGCCACTCTGAGCAGAAAGATGAGGCAGTCTGCTTTCGTAAAAATTTATAGCATTGGAAACCCAGTGGAGTAGTTCTACTATGCCCTATAGAATTACCATGAGCCGGAATCGACTTGATGGCAGTGGGTTTGATTTTTTGGGGGTTTGGTTAAAAGTTTATATATGTTGAAATTTGGGTATGCTGCCACCAGGTGGTGGCAAATCTTTGATTCAAGTGTTATGGTTATTTAAAAGTTATTTTAAAAACCCTTTTAACTAACTGGAGTAAAAAGCTTTCTTTAAATAATATCTTTGTCAGAAGTCCAATATGTGAAATGGATAAATGGCAATCAAATTGCTATGGTAAAAGTGGGGCTGGAGTTTCAAAGCATCATGCCTATGCCCATTTCTTTGCTCTTATGGTCTCTGAGAAATGACAGGAACACAGTTTGAAAACCACCAATCTCAAATATGTTGTATGTATTTTATCTTGGATTAATATAGTTAAAATTATTAAAATAATTTTATTTTAAAATTTAACTGTATAAGTGATAGAAAAGATAACTTCTAGAGGTGAGAGAAGAGACTGGGAAAGCACCTCTCAGAGCCATTCAGAGGTGAAAGAGGTTGCTTGTGGATTGAGATCTTATATGGTGTGATGAGAGGAGCAGACTTGTGATGAATAAGATCATAAATATAAGCCCAGGCTGCTGAGAGTCTAGTTCAAATTAAACTTTGAGCAGAACATATAGAAGATTCTAAAAGAAGGAATGAAGTAGAAGGAGGTGCTTCTCCTGAGAGTTGATGATTGACTGAACTTCTTCATATTTTCATATTCATCGTTGTCCACTTTGAGGCTGGACACTATCTTCCAGATTGTGGAGCCCTAAGCCTTTGTCTTCTTTCTGTGTCTCTAGTGCCTTCTCTTCCAGGTGACTAGAGGAGTCAGTTACAGAAGCAGCTATGAATCTACCCGCTTACCCACCTCCATGTGATGGACCTCCCATCTTTGTCCATGTCTTGGTTAACATATTTATTTTGTCAGTAACCTCATATCATCTCCCTCCATCCCAAGTGATAAATACTTTAGTTAAAAATAATTTTTTTTTTCTGTCTTTTGCTAAAGTTACCCTGGAAACACCTACCTATAGTAATTGAAAATTTTTCCAGAAACAATTATTTTAAAAGGATTCATTTCTTTCAAAATATCTTTAAACATAGAACTTAATGCAACATTTTTACAGAGAAGTAGATAGGATAATCACAGTAGCACAACTCTCTTACAACATGAGAAACAAAAATCTAAACAAAAAAAAAGATCTAGGAGGGTTGTATGGAGGGAAATTAAAAAAAAAAAAAAAAGCCCAAGAAATAGTAAAAAATTTTTTAAAAATTAATAACTCTTGTTCTTGTTTACTATCAAATCAATAGAGTACTGTCAATTTATGGAGTGTCAAATCACATTTTAGATAAAATGTGTTGTAAAAATTTAGACAAAAGCTGAGACAGGAGAAAGAGAAGGTTCAATAACCAGGCAAAATGGTAAGAAATGCTAATCTACTGCAATCAAGTCGATTGTGACTCATAGTGACCCCCATTGGGTTTCCAAGACTAAAAACCTTTACAGAAGTAGATTGCCTCATTTTCTTCCCATGGAGCAGCTGGTGGGTTCGAACAACCTGCCTTTTGGTTAGCAGTCTAATGCCTTAACCACAGCACCACCAGAGCACCTTTAAGAAATGCAAGAATGAATGCAAATAGTCTTGAGCCCCTTGGACTGAGGACTGCCATTGAGGTTACTTTAGTGACTCTCACCTGTTAGTCCGGGCCGGGCACGTAGATTGGTTCTAGCTCATAAGAATATTAATTTGTTGAATCAAAAAATACAGAGTACCTACTATGTGCCAGGCACTCTTCTAGAGTCTAGCCAAACTCAATGCCCTACTGCAGCTTACATTTTAGTGGAGGAGAAAGCAATAAACACAAAATTGAGGAACTATAAAAGGTTTGGAAAAGGTATACCTAGAAAAC
>NW_006921755.1:4234722-4247946 GCF_000298275.1 Orycteropus afer afer
AAAAAAAAAAAAAGAAAGAAAGAAAAAAGGTTTGGAAAAGGGTTATCAATACAAAGAAAGGTAAGGTGATAGAGTGAAGGGGAAAGAGCAGTGAGCAGAAGAGTTTGTATGGATGAGAGGGGTCAGTCATCCCCTCTGAGGAAGGAACATTTGAGCAGGGACCTGAAGGAAATGAAGGAGTGAACCAAGCAGATCCAGTAAACCAGTTGCCGTTAAGTCAGCTCCGACTCATAGTGACTCCATGTGAGTTAGAGTAGAACTGTGCTCTGTAAGATTTTTAATGGTTGTTTTTTTTGGAAATAGATTATTAAACTTTTCTTCCAACACACCTCTGGAAGGACTTGATCCCCCAAGCTTTCTGTTAGGAGTTAAGAGCATTAATCACCCAGAGACTCGAGGTTTGCACCACCCAGGGACTCCTGAGCCATGGGAATAGCTGTAGGAAAAGTCTTTCAGGCTGAGGAAACAGCAAAGGCAAATCGCAAGAACAAGCTTGGCTGTTTGAAGAACAGGAAGGTCAACTATAGGACACTGGAGTGAGTGAATGAAGAAGACTGGTGAGATGAAAATGTGTGGTCTTGAAGGCCAAGGTGAGGAGTCTGAATTGAGTGTGATATGAGGCCAGAGCAGGACCTTGAATGCTGTGTGGAGGGTAGATTGCTGAGTAAGCATGGAAGCATGAAAAATAATTAAGAGCCTACTGTGGAATTCCAGAAGAGTATGATGGTGACTTTGACTAGCAATCACTGTTCATGCCCGAGGCACCCCTTCTTTCTGAATCTTTGTGCACTTTGTTGATTCGTTCCAGCTGACCCCTCCTCAGTCTCTGCCTGGGGTGGTATTTAAGGAACGAATGTTAGCCACCCTTTGCTCATAATGGAGGCACCTACTGTTGGTTATAAGATGGCCTGGAGCTGAGGTCTTGGCTAAGTCACTTCACCTCCCTGAGCTTTGGTGGTCCGTCTAGGGTCCTTCTAAGGTCTGACATCCTCTGAGTCCTAATTTTTGTGATTGAACCTTAATGAGCTCCACCACCCAAGATGACCACAGGGGTAATGGAAATCATTAGAATGCCCCACATGCCTCGGAATTGAATATAATTTGATCCAGATCTTTTTCCATTCCCTGGGAGCCTGCAGACATTCTGCGATACCCAAATTTGGATCTTCAATCTCTTTTTAGACTGACTTTGGAAACTCTGGTGACCTGAATGGTCACTGGATAGAGTGGACCCCATCAAATCTCCCTCCTCTTCCCAGGCCATACTCTCAAGTAGCCTATTTGTTACCCTTGTGTGAGCCCTCCTTAATGTTCATTTCAATCTGACCTTGAGGATGTAAGAGATGTGCTGGGACTTGACTGCTTCTTCTAGAAAAACCCTGCACATTGCTCACAGTAGGAATTGAGCATCTTCTTCAGAAAAAAAAAAAAAAAAAATAAGAGGATATCAACAAACTTTAATTGTGAGTTTCAGGAAGGGAGATTGCAGTAGCATTTTTACCTTGCATAGTAGATAGATGCTGCTTCACCATCTGTTCACTGTCTTTAAAGTACAAATAAATAAATACACCCGAATCACTTGTATTTGTGGTCCAATGATGCCTTGAGCACAAAAGTTAAACAGTAAATTTAAAATATTAATCTGTTGAAAAAATATCAGCTCTTGCCCAAAGTAGGGTGCTTTCTGGAATTAGTCACATGATCAAATTCTGCAGCTTGGGATACCTGGCCTTCAAGCTGACATTCTAATTTGGATGTAGAATTGTATAGGTGATGTAAAACACACAGAATAGCCATCTCTACCCAGAACAAAGCAAAAGAGACTTTTATTGGGTCAGTGTGTATACACAGCTTACAAAAGCATTTCAGAAAGTTCTGTATGTTTGAGGTTTGAAATAGAGCCCACTTTCAATAATGGATGCTGTGATGATGACTATATCAAATGGGTTAATTAACTTGCCTTTTCGTTTTAGAAATCTTGGCTTAGGTTACCAGGGACCAGAGTTCCCTGGTTTTAATGTGTTCCATACCAGACATTTGCCCACTTCTCCTAAATATAAACTGATCTCCCCCATCCCTGACAGAGAGGATTGAGCATTTCTGAAGCTGGCTGAGGTAGTTGAGGAGAAATTTGAGAATTTCCTGAGGAACTTAGAGGAAGGCATAAGCCAAGTTTTATGGCAATTATATTTACTATTTAAAATTAATAATCATTATAGTCTTATACATCTTATAGTAATGTTATAATTAGTCATAATATATATGACTAATTCTCCCAGGAACTCAGTTATGCCTTGGTAGTGAGCTGAAGTTTGAGTGTTATGGAGAAAGCTCTAGGGAAATGGGTTTATTCAAGTGGAGGAAATGAAGGATAAAGAGTGATTTATTGACTATTTTGAAGTAATGGATTTTTCCCATAAAGAGGATGATGTTGGACTACTGTTCACAGAAGTTTGAATAATATGAAATGAGCTTCAACTGAAGGAGGCAGGATTTAGGTAAAGTATACACCAGGATTTCTTTTTTAGTAAGTGGAGTTCAACATGGATGGCGGTTCCAAGTCCACAGTGATGGTGGTTGTAGTAGGAGAGTGACTGGCAACTGGAAAATGTGAGAAAATCACTAAAACTAAATGAAAGTATGGAGTGTAAGTCATGATTTTATTTGTTCTGCTACATTCTATAAATTGCAAATTTTTCACTAGGCTGGAAAATCAAAACTATCACCATATCCAAATACATTCCATGCCCCCTTTTAAGGGGAGTCCATGCTTCCTCTTTTTAAAGGGATATTGTTTGGGGAAAAAGGCTTGTCTTATATTTGGGTATAGTAAAACACCCAAATGTGCTCTCCCCAACGCTGTTGTCTGTCAAGACTGATGTGTTTAAAGGTTTTATGTTGGCTTCTCAAGGTGGTGCAATAGTTAGATGCTTGGCTGCTAACGGAAAGCTTGGCAGAATGAAGCCACTTAGCGGCTCCACGGGAGAAAGACCTGGCGATTACAGCCTGGAATTGAACTCACTCCCATGGGAGCCCTGGTAGCATAGTGCCTAAGGCACTTGACTGCTAACCAGAAGGCTGGCAGTTCAAACCACCAGCCACTCCTCGAAAGGAAGGTTGGGCAATCTAATTCCGTAGTGATTCTGCCTCAGAAAGCCAAAGAGGGGTCGCTATGAGTTGGGTCCAACTCCACGGCACATAACAACAACAACAACCCATGACTTAAATCTCACCCAAACAGCAGACAAGCCCACAAGCTGAACACCTACACCAGGGAGATTCAGTCCTTATAACAATCAACCACAGGAGATCAGAGGGGCGACATTTGCACAGGGAGGGAGGCAGGAATGCATAGGCAAGGACACAGGGAAAGGGTAAGCGCAGTGGGGAAGTGGGAGGCGAGATGTTGCACTGCAGGAAATGTAACCAGTGTCACAAAATAAAATGTATATATGAACTGTTGAATGTAAAATTAATCTCCCTTGTAAAATTTCACTCAAATCACAATACAAAATTTGCAGGGAAAAAAAAACACCTAACAGGGCAGTACTACTCTGTCACTTGGGATCACTATGAGTTGAAATCTACTCAACTGCACCTAACGACCAACTGCAGCAATCAAAATAGTTAAGACAACTCCTAGAGCCTTCACCTGAGGAAACTCATGACACAGAGCGTGGCTGACAAAGTTACTTTTAAATTGTGTTTCAATCCATTGACTCCAACAGAGATTTTCAGGTCACCTAATGGCGGAGTTTATTTTAATTTTTCCACAGATTTTCAGGAAGATTACCAGAGAGTATCTAGCTAAATGAATTGCTTTCCAACCTTGGATAAAAAGTTAGGACTGCTTCTTAAACTAAGCCTTCCACCCCTATCACTATAAGAGTCATTAGGATTTTTTTCCTCCAAATGTTGACAGTTGATTTTAGTCCATCTGTCTACTGTCTAATACAAATGCCTGGTAGGAAATGTGGGATGCAGAGTGCATTAGGAGTAGATGTTTGTTCAAAGTACTTGCTGAAGCAGAAACAACCCTTTTTGTTTTGAAAGCATGTTGATGTGATAATGAAATGCACAAAGCAAAGAGATTCATCCATATAAATGGGTCATTTAAATAATGAGCAAGGAGGAAGGATGTGGTTTGGTGTCAGTACTGATTAATTAGGACATAAAAATAAATAACCATCCCAACATTGGCTGCCTCCCTTGAAACTTACTCTATTAGTCAGCAATGAAGTTAATGCAATTGACAATATAATTACAGGTTAGTTAACAGAACAATCAGGGAGAAGGCTCTTGCTTCTTTTACAGCTTTAATTAGCGAGATAGCACCTCTCTGTTAACTTTCTCATCTTCACTTTGCTAATCTTCCAGTGTTCTAGTCCTCATAGAGAAACATAATGTTTTTGACATAATTTCTTAGAATATATTGGGTACTAGATATTGTAACCAGAAATAGTTCTAGGTATTCAATTCACCAACTTGTATTGAATGCCTTCTATGTGATGTTCATTGTGCACACACATGCTAGTGAGTTTATACTGTCACATATCAGAAAGATGTAGCAGTTATTACCAGTGATGTTCTTTTACTATTACTGTCTTTTCTGGAATCTTTTACTTTGTATGTGTAAAGTTTACAGAGTTTTTAAGGTGTGAGGTTGTGACAAAGTTAATGACATTTTGTCAGATTCAATCCTTACCAGGGAAGTAAACCTTGAGACAACTTCATGTCATTTTTTCACACAATCATGATTAAGGATAACACCAGGTACTTCAAAATTAATAATTAATTTGGCTTTGAATACTCAAGGAACACCTCACTTCAGATCTATTAGCATCGGTAGAGGCCCTGGAGACTACTGGAAGGGCACGTTGAAAACAACACGCAAGATTAAAAGAAGTAAAACTGAACTAAACCAAAAAACAAAAGAAAACACATAAAACCATCTGAGATTCCTCCCTTGACTTGCAATATAATAAATAAATGTGAATATGATTTGGTTAATACTTTCTTGTTACTGTTACATGATAATTCTGATGTTGGGTATGGATTTGGACAAGTCAGCTCAAAGTTGGTGGATGGTCTCAAAGAACTGATTTCATTATGATTGAGAAAATCTTTTCAGTGTTATTTTCAAAGCTTATTTCACCCCTTCAGTGTGAAAATCACTTTCTTATATTGTGAAGTGAAGGAAGAAACCAAAATTGAATTGTTTTGAGGGATTAAAAAAGAACAATACTCTTCATGTTGTAGTCATGATTGGTGTCTTCAGATCACATTTCCAAGATTTCTATTTTCCTTTATTTATTATATATAATATATCCTGCATATCCCTTGGGTTTTCAGTTCAAAATAAAATTATCAAGTTTTTTGGACCAAAATTTTCCTCTTACCATCGTACCCCTCCCCTTTCTCTCTCTCTCAGCGTAAAATGTAGAGAAAGCAGAACTTTCTGTTTTTTCACAATGGTTCACTTGTATTCTCTGAACCTGGGACTGAGGCAAGTTCTAATGTCTTACTGTTTTATGTCACCACTGAGGTAGTAGTGACGTGCTGGCTGCTGATGAATAAATATATTTATCTGGCTTCTAAACCTGAATACACTGTTGAATAATGAGCAGATGTTAGCAATTACTCTAAATGTCCTGGATATTTTGTAAAACTTTTATCAAACTTAGAGTGGTTTATTGATTTAGTCAGAATCATGCCCTGGGCACAAAACATGTCGTCATTTGGGATTCAATGTGGGCAGAATAGATGTCCATTAACATTTTAAACTCAGACACCAGAGTCTTGCTTTTGGAGCCTTCTGAACAATGGATCTCTCTAATATGTTCTTACTCTTCCCACATCAACCAAAGCATATCATCTATTGGCATCTGTGGAGTCACCTTCTCAGCTATGGCACCAAACTTTAGAAATGAGAAATATTGAATATGAAATTTGAACAGCAGCTTTGTGCATTTCAGGTAAACATTCCAACCCAGCACAGTGAAAGTTACCAACGTTCAGTTTTAAAATAAGTGAACAAAAAGTCTATATTCCCATTTCTCTGGGGTTAAGATATTTTTTTGTTGTTCTTCTTCTTCTTTTTCTTTGTAACATCAAGCATTTTAGTTGAATGATATGAATTTAGTTGAATGATATGAAACATTTTAGTTGAATGATATGAATGCTACAGAAAGTCACTTTGAATTCAAATATAAAATAAGGCCATCCATCATGTTAACAATTTAATTACTTGAGTATACATTTTTCCACCACCACCCCCATCCCCAAATAAAAACATTATTTGTTGTGTATCTTATTATTGATTCATTGCCTCGGGACAACTTGGCTGTCACCAGGCAGGCATTGTGGTAAGAAGTGGCTAGAGAGCAAATAAGCCAGCCTCCTTCTACCTTCTTTGGGGGCCCTGCCTTCGCATGTTTGCTTGAGGCTTTACCTGTTAGAATCCCTGTAATCTTTGTTGCAACTGTGAAATGGTGACTTGTAAAGTCAGTGAAGCATGGCCGAGAGAGTGAAAGGGTCGAATGAAATAGAAATGTGATCTATTCTATCTTCAGATAGCTCAGGAAATAGGACTCTGGCGGCCTAGCAGGGTTTGGCATCCACTATCACTCCGAGTACAAGGAAAGTTGTGAGATTTCTCGTGCTGGACTCATGGACGAGGCAAAGTAAACAATTCCGCAGGTTTCTCTGATTATTTAAACATCTGGCTGCCCAGGGACTGTGGATTAAGGAATAATCTTAGCGTTGAGGAAATGAGGATTTTAGAATAAGCAGGCGGAGTGGAGAAGAGCAGTTTCTGAGTCCTTATCAGGGCCCTGGGATTCTGGGGGCTTTCCCCAGCCCTCAGGAAGTAGCAGGCAGATGCCTGAGCTGTGGGTCTGTTGTTATTGTTGTTTGCTTGCTTGTGTTTTAATTGGCTACCCTGGCTACCACATATACTTGTAACAGTATAAGCTAATAAAATGATAATATAGCAGCAATCCTATCTACTTTAGGGCTGGAAGTACATAGTGGCAGGGACATATTTTCTGCTTTTACAGTTTTACGCAACATGGTGGTTGGCAGTTTTATTTTGGCTCACACACTCTCAGCAAGCGTTGTCAACTGAGGAAGACTGAAAACAAAGACCAGGCTTAAACCAATCATTACTGTATACTGCCTGTTCTTTGGCTGGATAACGTTACAAGTAAAAGAGGTGTTCTATCCTTACTAAGGCTCCGAACTGAGGATAATTCTTATATTTCAGAGTGGAGGCCTGATAAGTGATAGAGACAACAAGATTTGCTCCATAACTTTGAATATAAATCTCCCAGGGAGGTGGGGCAAGCAACCTAGCAAAAACCAGGCCGGAGACCTTGTGGAGTCTGATTTATGCTAGTTTATTTTTTTATTTATTTTGGAATTTCAGGACACAGAATTCAAGAATCACACGCTCATTCAGACTTTTGCCTGAAGAAGTGCTGCCCAGCGGAGGGAGGATTCAGAAATGAGAGATGATTCACAAATTGCTGCTGATGACCAGGATAGGGTAGTTTTTCTTATGGGTTCTTTGATAACTTTACAAATGCATCTGATTTTCATAGTGAATACATGTTTTCACAAATGGAAACAAATAAAACAGTAGGCAAGGGCTTTCTCAAAAGGCTTGCCAAGTACGTTAAACACACAAAAGTACATTCACAGTGAATGTTGGTTGAAAACAGCTGTTTTAAAGGATTTTGGGGGAAGGCAGTTAACAGCATCATCATTATAAGGCCTGAAGCAAACGTGTTACTGATTACACCCCATTAAGAAATGGGAATGTGTTCCCCCTAGGAAACACCACAGCACATGGCATTTGAAAATAACAAGCAACTCCAGCTAAGACTTCATTGTAGATTGGGCAGCCTATCTACAGAGATAAAATTCTCAGGAAAATGAGAGTACATCTTAACTAATCAGAATATTTTTAACAATATTATTTGAGTGGAGGTTTCCTTCGTGGCTTTCACCTTTTCCCCAAGTCTGCTCTGTCTGTCCCTGTGATACACTATGTTGAAGTTGCGCAAGAAACCAGATAAGAAGGAAGTTTGGGGCTTCAACTTGTTGTGGCATGCAAATCCAGCCATCCAACTTGTTTGACTATAAAACATGATGCAGTCCTAGGCCAGCTTTTTGTGCCTTGGGAGGAGAGAGTGCTCTTCAGGGTGGGATGGAAGGCTGTGGTAGGGTCTGTGGGATATGGAAAATTTAATAAGGTCCATGGAATTACTGCTCTAAGAAATAGTGTTCATGTGTTGAAAAGGCACTATCGGAATGCTGCGGAACCAGGGACGGCCGTGTGTCTGCAGCACTGCTGTTATTGTTGGGCTGCATGTCTGCACTGCCTATCCATCATGGCTATGAGGGCCTTGAGGAACACTTTTCATACCGGCCCAGGAGACTTCATAGGGCCTTCTGGGATTAGGTAGGAGGGAATTAAAATACAATACGTGGTAACGAAAAGAGGCTTTTTCATCTTTTCAATACATCTGAAAGAAGGGTCCAATTTCTGCTTGTGATAAAGAGTCATCACTGGGTACTAATCTCCTTTCACACTAGGGACCACAGTCTGGGTCATGTTGCAAAGGGCAACCTCTCTCCTCTCACTTCCTGAAAGGCACACTCGCTGCCTGAGACCCTGAGGAGGACCCTATATTGTGGGACTGCGGCTGCTCTGTGCACAGAGGAAATGCCATGATGATTACAGCAGCAATATTAGAAAAAACATAATTATAGACTAAGATATTTGTTACCATTATTTCTCTTGTGTGAGGCACGTTTGAGTCCTAGCAATGGGTCTTTTTTATAAGCTGTATAAAATGTGCTGTTGTTGCTGTTGTGTGCCGTCCAGTGGGCCCCGACTCATAGTGACCCCTCCTTGGGTTGTGGAGGCAGTATCACTACGGAAATAGATTGCCCAACCTTCCTTCCAAGGAGTGGCTGGTGGGTTTGAACTGCCAACCTTCTGGTTAGCAGTCAAGTGCCTTAGGCACTATGCTATCAGAGCTCCTATAAAATGTGCTAGGTACAATTTAAGTTACTAGGGATAAAATGATTAAATAGATTGAATTTCTGACCTTGAGAAACTCATATGAGAAACTCTCTGAACCCAATTTAAAAAACAAGAATAAGACCTAACCTAAACTTTTTTTTTTTTTTTTTGAGCAACACATACTGGCCACATCCAAAAATATACCAAAACCATTCTATTCTCATTAAGTAAATTGTGACTCATGGGGACCTCAGGTGATACATAGTGCAGAGGTATATACAGTGAAACCTGTGAGAGCTGGAACCCAGTGGGATTGCCTTGTTTATCCGGGACTAGCAAGTTTCCTGCCTTTGACAGGGTACAGTCTTACTTTTCTATTGCTCTCTGTTAGTGGAAAATATTTACGTTTTCCTTCTCTGACAAATTTCCATCTTGCACACGTTCCAACTTTCACAAATTGTGTGTGTGTGTACATACTTTTCAAAAATATATGTCTGCATTTTTGCTGCAAAAAATCCCTTGAGGATTGTAGGGACCACTGGGATTTCAAATTGTGAAAGGCAAAAGTATTTGTTGAAGGAGTGGAATGTTCCTGAGAAAATTCTAATCCTCCCACCAGTTTGGAGCTTTGTAGACGATCAGGGTTAAGCTGAGGCAAAAATAGACTTCTTAGACTAGAGATGATTCCTGCCCCAGAGTGAGCAGTGATTCTAATGTAAACACTCAAGATGCCCAAGACCACAGAAGAGGCTACTAGAATGTGACCTGGAGTTGGTGAAAGGCTTTTACATACCAGATTGTAACATCTGGGAGCACTGAGTTATCATGAATGCATTTCCTTATACCTTAATCTAGAACTCATCTTCCTTTATTCCCTTGCTACTCAGAGACAGGATCCTGGTAGAGGAGCTCTGAACTCAGCAGAGAAACCTGGTCACAGAACCTACACTGGCAATTGGTCTGTGCACCTGAAGGAACTATTTCTAATAGGTACACACTTTACAATGTACCTTTTGTCCAAGCTGACAGTGAGTGTGGAGGAAACTCAGTGGAAATAGAGATACGATTATTATACCAAAACTTTGATGTAACAGATAAATATATTATTGATAACACTGTGACCACGATTCTTGGGAAAGGGTTTTTGATAACATGACACAAATATTAGTATTACCAACTATCAGTAGAAGTCATTTGCCACAAAGAAAGTACAGTTGAGTTTGAACAAAGGAAATGGTGATGGGTGTCAGCTACAAGGCCATTTAACTATGTAACTATGTCTATCAACATTTCCTCTTTCAATAAATTGTGGCAAGATAAATAATTTTAAGGAACCTACATGTAAATGCACTCCAAAAATCATTTGACCATTTATAATAAAATTGATTTATTGCTTATTAAAAAAGGGAGAGATCCTAGTAAAATTGTTTTCAGGAATTCTATAGATAAGATCTGTGATTAGAAATTTCAGCCTGACAAATAGGAAGAAGTAAGCTAGAGGTAGGTGCTTTCTCATATTAATTTTGTTCCTTTATTATTGTTATTATCATTTTAATAGTCAAGGTAGCTACTATTTTTTCCTGACATGCAGGCTATTTTTTCTTTTCTTGTACAAACAATTCATTTCTGTAATACAAGTACTCTTTCTCTCCCTTCCTTCCTTATCCTGGGAGCTCTGCTGGTGTAGTGCCTAAGGCATTTGACTGCTAACCAGAAGGCTGGTGGTTCAAACCCACCAGTCACTCCTCAGAAGGAGAAGGAAGGTTGGGCAATATACTTCTGTAGTGATACCGCCTCGGAAACCCAAGGAGGAGTCACTATGAGTTGGATCTGACTCCATGGTAGTGAGTTTGCTTTGGTTTGATTTGGTGTTTCTTATCCCTTCTTTCCTTTTTCTCTCAATTCTATAATTGTTTACTGAACATTTATGTTCTAGGTGCAAATTAAGTTACTAGAGATAGAAATGGAGGGTCAGCGAAAGAGGGGAAGGCCCACAGTGACATGGATTGACACGTGGCTGCAATGATGGGCTCAGGTATAGCAGGGATCGTGAGGCTGGCGCAGGACTGGGCAGTGTTTTGTTCTGTTATACATAGGGTCGCTGTGAGTTGGAGCCAACTCGATGGCACCTAACAACAACAACAGAGATAGAAAGAGGAAATAGAATGAATCTCTGACCCTGAAAAGCTCATATAATTTCTTTTGTTCATTAAGTGGATCGGGGGGTCCTTTTATTCTACATTTTAATTGCTTCTCTGAGTCTTTGAGGAGCTCTGGTAGTGTAGTGCCTAAGGCACTTGACTGCTAACCAGAAGGCTGGCGTTTCAAACCCACTGGCCACTCCTCGGTAGGAAGATGGAGCAATCTACTTCCATAGTGATACTGCCTCGGAAACGCAAGGAGGGGTCGCTATGAGTCGGGTGTGACTCGATGGCACATAACAACAACAATAACTGAGTCTTTGAGTTAGAGTCATTATCACGTAAGTTTAAGAAATAGTTCTGCATATGTAATGGTACCCTCCTGGTGGTGCAATGATTTAATTCTTAAACCTACCAGCCTCTGTATGGGAGAAAAGAACTGGTGAACCACTGCTGTAAAGATTACAGCCTAGGAAACCCTATGCAGCAGTTCTACTCTCTTCTATAGGGTCACTGTGAGTCAGAATAGACTCAACAGCACACAACAACAATGTGTAAATTTGAGAAAGCTTTCCTGGAAATAAATGTGCATCTTCACTTCTCTTAACAGTGCATATCATGCATTTGTATGAAATCAACTGTGGAATCTTTACTGCAAAACTCCAAACCAAACCAAACCCACTGCCACTGAGTCAATTCCAACTCAAAGCAACCCTCATAGAGTTTCCAAAACTGTAATTCTTTATTGAAGCAGACTGCCTCATCTTTCTCCCATGGAGTTACTGGTGGGTTCAGACCACGGACCATTTTGTTAGCAGCCAAATGCTTTACCCACTACGTCACCAGAGCACCTAACAATGAAACACAGTGGAATGGAAATTAGCCTAAATTTCAGTTCTAATAAGTTTCAAATAATTTGACTCCAAAGCTTTGACTCCAGTATTGATTGTGAAAAAAGCTGATGTTTGTCTCAGTTCGGTCTGTAAGAGATGCTCACTAGAGGGTGAAGTTACTCAGGGCCTTGGTACATGGCATCATCTAGCAGCCATCTGTGGACATTTCTCAGTCTCCTCCCCAAGGTTCTCATACTTACCCACCTGCATGGACAGCTCTTGATGATGTCAACAAGTCATGGAGGGTGTTAAACATACAGACACACCCTAAAGACAAGCAATTATACTCTTGATCACATGGGCCCCAAAGAAAAATCTCTCATCCCATGTACTCTAAAAGGGGAATCTCCCAAGTGGGTGCCCACATGCCAGGGTTTGTAGAAGGTGATTTATGGGATCCAGGAAAATAATAAGATCCTTGTTTCTATAATTTGATTGTCATATTTTTATTTGTATTAATATACATGTTAGTAAAGTTGCACATGTTACTTATATTTATAGATAAATATCTATAGCATATATTGGGGACACGTGTGCAACAAATTTGATTGACAGGATATGTAGTGATAAATGTTCAAGGACCACTGCTCTAGATTTTATTCTCCATGAGGGCTGAGTGTCCATATTGTTTGGCACCTTTCTTTGAGTGACAGAGTCTGGCACATTTAGGAACTTACTAATACACGGGGAAAGACAAATACATGAATGAACAACCCAACAAATTGGTTGCTGTCCTTTTCCTTCTCTGATAAGCTATAATTTTCTACTTTGTGGCAATGTACCAAAACCAGAACCAAGCCAGTCATCACTGAGTCCCTTCTGACTCATGGCGACCCTCCACATATAAGGTACAACTGTGCTCCACAGAGTTTTCAAGGCTGTCGACTTTTGGGAGCACATCGCTCAGACTGTCTCCCGAGGTACCTTTGGGTAAGTTCAAACCACTAACCTTTTGTTAGTAGCTAAGTGCTTAATGGTTTATATCACCCAGGGATTCTTGGCAATGTGTTAGGCAGCATATATTTCATAAAATATTTTTTTTTCTTTTCTTTTCTTTTTTTTTTTAAATTAGGATTTGGGTGAAGATTTACAGAGTAAATTCACTTTTCATACAGCAGTTCACATATACTTTGTCTCATGTCATTGACCAAAATTTACA
>NW_006921755.1:4255831-4307410 GCF_000298275.1 Orycteropus afer afer
ATTATCTTCTGTGTCTGTGTTAATTGGTTTCCCTTTTCTTTGTTGAAGAGGGTCTGTGCAATCCTTCTGCCTAGTCCGCCATCTTGCCCCGCCTCTCATAAAATATTTTTATATGCTATTATTATCTTTGCCCTCAATTTGATTCTAATTGTGGAATTATACAGCACCATACCCAAAGTGGAAATCTTCTGGAAAGAATAGGAACCTCACATCAGACCTTATGGGCTACTCTGCCTACTGGTTTCTAATTTGCCCTCGAAAATAGAGTGTCACAAAGTCAATACTTCCAGGAATCCAAAGAAAGTCAATCTCATTTCCTTTCTAGGCAGTACATTGCAGACAAATAGGCTTATAGTCTATTTTAAATGGTCTCCAGGGAAAACTGTATCACATCCTCCCCCTAAGAACCTATTTAAGTGCTGGAATTTGGGTAGACATTTCAGGATACATTATCCTGATATTGACTAGGAAAAAAAATATGGCATGGACAAACTCCTTGTTGAATGAGCAGCACTTCATATGGTCATTCTCTCACCTTTTGTTTGTTTCAGTGGAGAGGAAGAGATAGGTTTTGTGAAATAACTGAGAGCGTGGAAGTATAGCAATATAGTCCAAAGGAAATAATCTCCCAAATGTAAAACCTTGGTGACTAGCATTCTATTGTTTTCTCTGCAGTTTTGTCCCTTTTACCATTTCCGTATTTAGGCTTCAATGAATTATTTTAAAACCAAATAAAGCGTATGATTTGCTAAGAGACAAGGTGGTCACAATGATAAAATGATCTTACATCTATCAGTACGGTGCTTTAGAGTTTGTAATGCCTTTTCACACTAGATACCACATTTAAGTCTTAACAACCAATTTGTGATGTATGTTTCTTAACTTTCTGGAAAATAGAAATGAAAGATCTGAGAAATAAGTGAGAGAACCAAGACCAGGTTATTTTTAAGCCTAGAGTTATTTCCTTTCCATCAGTGTTTCTCAGATTGTAATGTGAAGGCAATTTACCTGAGAATCTTGTTAAAATGCATCAACAGTTCTGGGTTGAAGTTTGAGACTTGGCTTTTCCAACCAGTTCCCAGTTGATGCTGAAGCTTTACCCATGGTGACACTTTACGTATCAAGGTTCTTTGTCATAACTGGTTCCAATGTATATGATTAAAGATAGCTCTACTGAGTACCTTAGTGCAGTGTGTTTAGATATTCAGAGCAAAGATGCTGAAATTGGTTATCACAGCTTCTTGTTTGAGAAGAAAAGTCATGACACTACAAAGAGTTCAATCAGTCATTCTCCCCACTCAACTTGCCTCAGATATTCTCTCTTCTCTGTTTCACTTCTGCTGCTTTCATTGAGGACATGAGCATCTCTCAGCCGAGCCATCACAGCAGCCCCAGATTGATGGTTAGCATCTCTTCCTTGCCATCAGTCTCCCCCACGGCCATCAATCCTTGCTTTCTAAAAGCACCATCTCATCATTCCATCAGGCCTTCCATTTAAAGGTCCACAGTGGAGCCCCGTTTCCAGTAGGATCAAATGCAACTATATTGAGCACAGTTATTTAGGCCTTCCCAGTCCAACTCTTGCCCTTTTCATCCCCATCTCCTGCACAGCCTACTCTTTGGCCACATCCTTCCCCATCCCAATAGGCTATGCTATTCTCTATCTGCTCCAAAAGATTCAAATTGCCCCAAATAACTTACTTGCCCCCTTTCGCTTCCATGGGATTTCATTTGTAAGTCTGTTTTACAAATACAATCATTTGTTTACAAAGTTCTCTCACTAGACTGAGAGAAGTTCCTAAACAAATAATTGTGTTTATAAACTTATTCTTACAAGGGAATGGCAAGGATATGTGTGTGATACCTGACCCTGTTCCTTATCTAGGAAGCATCCATAACATTGGTTGATGGAGATACTAGATAACTGTTACTCATTTACTCATTGTGGTATTAAGATGTAAGATTGGTGCATAGCTATGAAGCTTGAAAGAGAATGAATGATTTAGGATATTTGCCTGAATTTTATAACAGATCACTCAAGATGATCATTGCATGGTTTTTAAAAAAATGAATGGACATTGCAGGGCAAATTACTTATCTGGTCTTGTCCAATGGCATGTTTAGAGTGAAAAAGAAAGATGATTATAGCTCTAGCCGTGCCTCATCTCATGGCATGTTCCAGAGACTTTTTTTTTCTTTCTTTCCTGCTAACTTTATTTCATTCAGAAGAGTTATGGTTTGAGTGACTTATGGCTGATAATAATAGATGGCCTATTTGTCTTTCTCTACTTTACCTCTGTTCAGTAATTTCTGTGCATGAGACTGCTGTTCATTTCAAAGAGATCTCTGTGGAAAGAACTTTAAAGGGTGGTGCTTTTTAAAAAAGCTAACTCTTTTTTATGAACAATGAAGCACTAGTCTGCTTTTGCAAGACTAGAGGTTTTGCCATCTGGGGAGTAAAAGAATTGTTGACAATCTAAGGGGTGAGCATGTTCTGAGAGACCATTGGTATTGTGTTTTTGTTAAGAGACAAAACAGCGAATCACCAGGTAACCTTATTGCTAAATAAACTGTAGAATGAATATTGGGCAGGATTTTAAAGATGTATTTGAATAAGTCGGTATTAATGAAATATCTCATATTATTTTTAATTACATTATCATGAAATAAAATTGTGTGCATATATAATTACATTTCCACACCCAGAAACACATACATCCGTGAATATATACAAACAAACTCACTACCATAGAGTCAGTCTGAACTCATAGCGACCCCTCCTTGGGTTTCTGAGGCAGTATCACTATGGAAGTAGATTGCCCAACCTTCCTTCTGACGAATGGCTGGTGGATTTGAACTGCCAGCCTTCTGGTTAGAAGTCAAATCCCTTAGGCACTACGCTACCAGAGCTCCTATGAACATATACAGATGTGTAAAATATACTCAATTTCCAAGAATGGAATTCTCTAGCCTTCCTATTATTGAGAATCCAGAAGCCTTCTCTTTCTTCTTTATTTTCTTTTCTTTCATTTCCCTCAGATTTCCCTTTCTGGGCTTCAGCCATCATCACCCACTTTCTGGCTTTCTCTCCTCTACTCACCTTCTCCTATGTCTCACCTGTTTCCCCCTGAACAAC
Source organism: Orycteropus afer afer (assembly GCF_000298275.1). Lineage (NCBI taxonomy): Eukaryota > Metazoa > Chordata > Mammalia > Tubulidentata > Orycteropodidae > Orycteropus > Orycteropus afer. The sequence goes on from NW_006921755.1 coordinate 4,258,968, forward strand.
TACTTAACAAACAACCTACTCTGGTCTTCTTATAAGCCTGGTAGGGAGCGAGAGATATGGTGTTGAAGAAACTGACCCAGCTAATTGCAGTGTTCCAGTCAGTGAACAAGATCCTGGATTCTATACAAAGCAAAAGCATAATTCAAACCACAAGAAAGTTTGGGATTTGTGGTCAGGGGCCCCAGCCTGATTCACATTGCTGAGCCCCTTGTTACTATGCTGGTGAGTGGAGGGTAGGGCATAGGATAATAGAGCTCCTGCTCAATATGGAGGAAGTGCTTAGAAATTGAAAGAGACCAGGCTACAAACACACTTTGGTGAACTATGCCAGCCCTCAACTGATATTTTCTCAATTTAATTTAATTTAATCTAAAACTATAATAAATGGTGAAAGTGAAAGCTGGTCTTCAAAGCCTTCAGTCAGAACTGACTCAGGAGAGCTCATTTGAAGCTGCTTAGGGCAGAGCCATCAGTGAACCTTGACTGAGAGGAGTTGGGGAAACAGAGGAAATGAGATTGGGAGTGGCCAGCAATGTATTGTATTCATAGTTGGAATGTCGGCATTTTCAAAGTAATGAGTGTTTTTTAAGTGTCTCGACACCTCTGGAAGGAGTTGGATAGTTCCCAGTATTTGACTTGTCTTTCCAAGGTCAAATAAATGCTAAAGCAATGGATAAGGCAAAGGACTGAGGAGAAGGAGAGTGAGTCTGTCAGGCATCAGAAACCCACATGGCTCCCTATGGAAGGTGCCAGCCATCACTGCTCCAAAGAGGCTCCATTCATTGACCACCCACCATCACCTCTTTATTCTTGTGTTGTTGGCCATTCTAGTACATTAATCACCAAAGCGTTAGAGGATTCATATATGAATAATCCTGTAGTTGTTTGAATGAGCCTATTAAAACATTCCATCTAACCTTTGGAAATATCCCTAAAAGAATAATGTTTCTGAGATAATATAAATGATTTTATTTTCTGTATAGACTTTTATAATTCTCAAAATAAGTTTGGAAACTTACTAAGATGTTACTGGATTAATTTGGCAGATCTTGCTTTAAAATTTGCTTTTGGAAAATAAATTTGACCCAATTATAGACCCTTAAGATGTGGACCCTAACTGGTGGAACTGGACTTGTCCAAAATGCAGACTAGGTAAATTTTGGCAAAACCAAGACTTGCCTTAGAGTATAGACAAAATTTGGATGCCGACTCTGGTAGTCTCAGGAGGCTTAAGGCTAATCTGGCTCTTTAAAGAGGGAGCAGAAAAGAATAAAATATTTGTATACACATTGGTAAGATGCTCTGGTGGTGCAGTGGTTAAGGCTTTGGGCTGCTAACCAAAAGATTAGAAGGCTGAACCCACCAGCTATGCCATGGGAGAAAGGTGAGGAAGCCTGCTTCTGTAAAGATTTACAGCTTTGGAAACACCATGGCAGTGAGTTTAGTGGGGTTTTTTTTTTGTTTTTGTTTTTTGTTTTTTGGTATACACATTGGTATATATAGCCTGGTGCAAATATATAGATCTAACACACACATGAAATCCCTATATATATATTTTTAAATGTTTTGTTATTCATTCAACAAATATTTATTGAGGGTTTACTTTGTTCCAGGAAATGTGCTTGGCACTGTGTAACATCTGTGATGCTTTTCCACTAAAAGAAACTTGAGTTTATCCACTTCAGAACATTTTGAATCAGGGTAATTGAGATTTCTTCAGGGTTAGGGAAGGAAACTCCAAGACTTACATGATTAATGGGAATGTATTTGAGTTTTGCTGGAGCAGATGGTACAGGGACATCACTTGAGAGAAACCCTGGTTGAAAGTCAAGAATATTTCATAGTGTGAATTCCCTTGCTATAGCCTTATTTAATTGTTGGAGCAGAGTTCATGTCTGGGCCCCTCTGAGAATTAGCCTTTGTGGAGAAAGTGAACCAAGAGGAAACGGAAGTAATATATATTGAAAGGCTTAATCTGATCTCTTGCCTGTCTTAAAGGAAGCTTCATTTATAAAGGACATGCATGATCATGAAGAGAGGACCCCCATTAGGCAATGCAGAAGTGCTAAAAGATGTGTCCAAAGCTTCTGGTACAAGGAGGACAAGGACTTGTTCTGTGCCCAGTTTAGAGACTTTGATGAGGCTGGACTAAAATTCATCTCTTGGGTTCCCTTTTCAATGTCCTCTGTTCAGTAGAGCACACTTCTTTTCATTTGCTGTAAATTAAGATTTATCTGACAAGATGCTTCCACATGGAAACAGAAGAGTTAGAGCCTGGCAAAACAGGCTGCACACTCATTTCGTTTGTTTCTTCTCTCTTAGCCACTTATTTGTTGGGAGCAGGGAGGAGGCTATGCTTCAGCTCCCTATGTGCTTATGGTGTCAAGGACAAACGAACTGTCCTTGAACGACACTAAGGGTGAGGGTCAGAGAAACACCATTTAGACTGGTGTAATAAACATATACCCTTACTCTGCTATCTTGCCTGTCATAATTTGGAAGTATCTTCACACTCTAAAAGAGGGGAGGAAGCTTCATGGAATGAAAAGAATATTGGAACCTCTAGAAGTTATGTGGTATCATGGTGGGTATGTGTGGGTTTACTATAAATAAACTCAGACTGTGGGTATCTTTCTGCAATTTGTGTCTTTCACTTTACAATATATTGGTCCTTATGATGGTAACAGGAGTCCCCCTGGGTGATGTAAACAGTCAAGGACTCAGCTACTAACCATAAACTTGAAAGTTCAAGTCCACTCTAAGGTCCCTTAAGAGAAAGTCCTGGTGATCTCCTTCAGAAAAGAATTAGCCATTGAAAACCCTGTGGAGCACAGTTCTACTCTGAAACATATGGAGTGATCGTGAGTTGGAATTGACTCAAAAGCTACTGGTGTGATGATAGCAAATATGTTATGTAGTGCTCATTCTATGGTATAATGTTGAATAAGCTTTTTTTTTTTTTAAAGTATTCATGTATTGCTTGTGTAATTAAAATTAATTATAAAAATGAATGCAGAGCTAGAAGTCTTCAGGCACATAACTTAACCAATCTGATCTTTCTCTCTCACCTTTAAAATACCACCTGCTATAAAGTCCTGGATGTGTGGCTGTGACAATCAAGCACAGTGGTGTAAGTTACTGTGCTTTCTAAAGTGCTGTGTACATTCAAGTGACTTTTTCTAACCTGGTTTCAGTCATCATAAAATAAAGAATCCACAAGAAATAAATACATCAACGAGTGCACCTCAGTTTTGACAAAGATGTCATCTACTTAAATGAAAACAAAACAAAACAAAAATACAAAGAATTTAAGTTGCATTAACTAAGGATTTGATTCAATATGGAAATGCACATTCAGTATAAAATTATATGATTGATATGTGTAAATACCAACTGTTTTATTACAATTGCCAGAATTAGGTATACTTTGTGTGTACAACTTTTCAGTCAAGTTAATCTGTAACTTACATTGAATATAATTATATAATTATAACAGTACAGCTGTTATAATTATACCATATGACTACCGTGTCACATGTCTGGGCATAGGAACACACACATTATCAAATTGGAGCAGTTAAAAAAAAAAAAAGTGAAGAGGTGAAATCAAATAATGTATTTTAAATTGGCCTTTACCTATCATTGGAAAACTAAGGTATTTATAAGGATAACAGTGTTCAAGCATGGAAAATGACCTTGGGATGTTATCACACATTCCTGCATGCAAGATATAACACACTTTAAACACTGCAGGTAGGAGACCTTCCAAAAACTGACCCAATGACAACATCTTGATAACCATTTCAATCCTGAGCAAACTTCAGTGATAAAAATTTCTTTGAACATGTAACCCCATGAAGATAAAAGAAATAGCTAATTGTCCTATTCTGTGTAAGAACAGTCCTCCTATATCAATCTGCTTGAGGTCATCCTCTTGGTCACATAAAATGGTAACAGTCAGTTAGTTTTTACTACTTTGCTTTTTGATGGTCCTCACCTTGATATGAGGAGCTCTATTGGTGCTGTGGTTAAGGGATTGGGCTGCTAATCAAAATGTTGGCAGTTCAAACCCACCAGCTACTCTGTGAGAAAAAGATGAGGCAGTCTGATTCTGTAAAGATTTACATCCAAATCCTGTGGGGGTTGCTATGAGTTGGAATCGACTTGATGGCAGTGGGTTTGGATTTTTACCTTGATACCATTTTATTTGGATCCACTATCAACACTCATGGAAACAGCAATCAAGAAATCAGACATCATACTGCACTGGGCAAGCCTGCTGAAAAAGACCTCTTTAAAGTGCCTAAGGCACTTGACTGCTAACCAGAAGTTTGGCGGTTCAAACCCACCAGCCACTCCTCCGAAGGAAGGTTGGGCGATCCTACTTCTGTAGTGATACTGCCTCGGAAACCCAAGGAGCGGTTGCTATGAGTCGGGGCCAACTCGATGGCACATAACAACAACAACAACAAAGTGTTGAAGAGCAAAGAAGTCACTTTGAAGACTAAGGTGCCCCTAACCCAAGCCATGGTATTTTCAATCACCTCATATGCATGTGATAGCTGGACAACGAATAAGGAAGACCGAAGAAGAGTTGATGCCTTTGAATTATGGTGTTGGTGAAGAATACTGAGAATACCATGGACTGCCAGAAGAGTGAACAAATCTATCCTGGGAGAAGTGCAGCTGGAATGCTTCTTGGAAGTGAGAATGGCAAGACTATCTCACCTACTTTGGTCATGTTGTCAGAAGGGACCATTACCTTTAGAAGTATATCATGCTTAGTAAAGTGGAGGGTCAGAGGAAAAGGAGAAGACCCTCAATGAGATGGATTGACACAGTGACTACAATAATGGGCTCAAATATAACAAGGGTTGTGAGGATGGTATAGGACTGGGCACCATTTTGTTCTGTTGTACATAGGATCATTCTGAGTTGGAATTGACTCAATGGCCCCTAACAACAACTACATCATTTACACTGGGCTGTCCACACCATTTTGTTAGGCCCTAGGATGGCCATTGGAGTCCTTGAGTGGTACAAATGGTGAATGCACTAGGCTATTAACTGAAAGTTTGTAAGTTCACGCCCACCCAAAAGTGACTTGGAAGAAAGATCTAGTGACCTACTTCTGAAAAATCATCCATTGAAAACTCTATGGAGTAGAGTTCTACTCTGACACACGTGATAACCAAGAGTCAGAGTTGACTGAATGGCAACTGGCTTTTACAATGATTTTTGCTCTGTTACGAGGAAAGGCTTTGAATACCTCAGAGGGTATTAAGTGTGCACGTGTATAAACATTCCCATACACGTTAGTATTTCTATTTCTGCAGGTTAAAGGAATAACTTCAGTATGCATTCTCTCTGACACTGTCTGTTAGCCTATTATCCTGCCTATTTTCTGAAAGGTTTTTTCTGCACTCTAAATAAGGATCCCAAGGAGGGGTTGCTATGAGTGAGTTAAAATAAGGATTGAGCCAAAACAACAATCCATGTTCTTTGTGGTTTGAATATGCCACTTCCTATTGTGTACTTTTATGGAGACATGGCCTTTTATTTTAGCCCATATTGTTTGTCTAGGTTCACTTTAAAGGCCATTAGAACTCTGGAAGCAGAGCTGTCCCGTAGAAATTTCTGCAGTGATAAAAATGTTCTATAATCTGTGCTGTCCAATTTGGTAACCACTACTCCCATATAGCTATGAGCACTTAAATATAATTAGGAGCTCTGATGGCATAGTGCCTAAGGTATTTGACTGTTAACCACAGGGCTGGCAGTTCAAACCCACCAGCTATTCTCAGGAAGGAAGATGGGGCAATCTACTTTGGTAAAGATTTATCACCTTGGAAACTCAGTGGGGTCACTATGAGTCGGAATTGACTTAATGGCAGTAAGTTTGGTTTATTGTGAATAAGGAACTCAATTTTCAATTTAATTCACTTTATTTGAAATTTATAGTCATATGTGCTAGTGGCTGCTATATTTGACAGTATAGCTATAGATCACATTGTCACATTTACACAGAAACAGAGGATCTTAAACATTTTTGTTGCAGCCTTTTCATATGGAACGCTATCCCTTTGGCTTTATTTAGCACTATTTAATTTGCCTCTGGAATTTGAATTCTAATCCTGTCCTCCAGAGTTTATTTTGCCTTAGCCTTTTGATTTCTCCCTACTCAACTTCCCATGCTATCCTCAGCTAGTAGGTATGTTTGGAAACTTACATTCACAAAGTAGTAATGTGATGAAAGAGGAAAATATGCTTAGTTCATAAAGCACATTATATTTCAGAATGGCTTTCTTAGATTTCTAGTTCTCATGATCAAATTGTTGTCGTTGGCTGCCATCACATTGGCCCATGACTTATCCCCCACATCATGGAGACCCGATGGACAATGGGAAAAAACACTGCCTGGTCATGTGCCATCCCCACAATCACTTGGTGATGAGAGTGTGTAATCCAGAGTTTTTATTGACTGATTTTTGAAAGTAGATCACTAGGCCTTTCTTTCCAGTCCATCTTAGTCTGAAAGCTCCCCACCCCCAAAATCTGTTACCATAAAATCATAGCAACACATAAGCCTCCACTGATGGATGAGGTGATTGCCACAAAAGAGGTATGTAGGTTGGGAATCAAACCTTGGCCTCCCACGTGAATTGTGAGAATTCTAGGACTGAACCACCAATCGGATTTAAAGAAACAATGTTTATTGAGTAAGAACATGCATCTCTCTTTTTCTGAAAACTGGCACTAATCCTCATTTGTCTTTAGAGAGGTGTGATATGTTCCTTGCTGCTTTTTGGGGCCTGGGATGGCTTAGTGGCCTCCACACAGCCTTGAATATAGCATGCTTTGATAGAGCCCATCTTCCTCCTAGGGTTTCCAAGAACAAAATTACCAGTAAGGAGGAACTGCCTGCCTGATGGGCCACTTTGAATGTGATTAGGATGAGCAATGATTCTCCAGAAGTGGGCTAGAGTGTGGGAGCAGTAAACATGCAGACTACACGGCTATATTTCCCCCGTTCTTCACACACACCGCCTAAGATAATTCTCTTACAGAGAAACCGCAGGATTCCCAAGTCCATTTTCACAGGCTCTTTCTCTTTACTTAGAGGCCAACCAGGATGCACAGAAAACATAACTGATAGCACTTAGATAATTATTGACTAGTTTTAGTATTAATGGTGGCGTTTGTATTCATTTTCTCTTCCTGGTTCTGTTTCATTGATGTACTGTGCTTATTGGTAGAAGCGTGATGATTTTCATTCTCTGTGATGAGAACTTCAGCGACTGAGACAAAGGTAATTTGATCAGGCACTCTTACAACATGTATGACTTTAACATTGTGAGATATTCCCTTTTAAATATGTCTGTGATTTTGTGTGTGCAGGTGAGGGCAGATATGCAAAATTGTATAGCATATTTGGAACACCTTTGCTTTTTGACAGATGTTCTGAATTTTAAATGTCTCATTTGTGGCAAAGGGATACTGTAGGAATGTGTTTTTTAAAATATCTGATGTTCACATCAAACAGCGTGCAGGCAGCTGAAGTATAAAGCAACTAGCTAATGCATTAAATCCATGTGTAGCACCTTGATTCTTGGGGAGACAGTTTTCATCTTCTGTGCTGACTACCTCTCATTTCACAGTCCTGTGTTTTGGCGCAGGTATGTGTTTCAGGCAGAAGTACAATGCTTTTCTTTAGCCAGCTTGCTTTCCTTTGACCTTGCTCATGCTCTTTCCACCAGTCCTTTCTGTCACCTCTTCTTCCCACCCTCTCCACATGTGGTGAGGTAGCTGTGACCTCCTGCCCCTGGTGCTCATCTATGATCCTTTTCTCTGTATTTGAAAAGCATGAGGGTTGGGGTGTGAGGAATTGCCTTGCCGGTAGAGAGAAGTTGCTCAGATATCTATGTTGAACTAAATATGCAGCTACCAGCTTTCGAAAGTCAGAGGGGACAAGCCAGGTGTGTGGATGATTAGCTTTTCCCGTTTTTTAGCATTCTTATTGTAAAGTTATAGTTCACCCTCAGATTCTGAGATGGTCTCCACAGTATCCACATATAATTTTAAAATTATACCAGGACCTTATCAGAATATGTTTTTCAGGATTATCATTATGTATCATATTTTGTCCTCATTTACAGTTATGTTTCTTTAAAAATATATAATAGCATTTTTTTTTTCTTTTGGTTCCTTGTGCTCCTATTTTCTTCACCTCAAAATATTCTTGGACAGGGGAAAGAAAGCTAGACTCAATTCCTGTTACTAACTAGTTGTGTGTACATTAAGAGGCCTATGCTAGGTGCTTGCTAAGGTTTTCTTTACCTCCAACAGCCTGCAGTTCTGTTCCTTCCCCATGTCTGCCCCCAATTCCCATCTCAGCCACTTCTTCTTTTTGCCTCCCATGAATCATGTCAGACCCCAAGCTGTCCCTGGGTCCTACTTTGGGAACTAATGCACTTTCACAAGCCTCAGGAGGGACTCCCTTTGTGTTTAGCAATGTGAATTCCTACTGCCAAAGGGTTAATCTTCCAAGACTAAGTGCAGATTGGGTAAAATAAGAAAAGATCAATGGTTGTACCCTGCCTTGAGTGGGGTGTTCAATCATGCAGGTTTCCAGCCAGATTTTTAGAAATCTGCATCACAGAAGTCACCTGGGCGTCACACCCTGAGGAAATCTAGGTTAATGTGTGGCGAACAGAAATATCAAGTTTATACCTATAGGGTAGTTTTCATTGGCATGAGCTTAAGCATAAAAAAAATGGCCTTGGTAGTTTTAATATTTTTATGGGAAGTTACACAATAGCTGGTCTTGGAATGTTAGCAGCCCTGTTGCAGAACTAAAAATGTTACCCTGAGACGTTTTAAAAGAGCAATAAATATCTGGTTTTAAAACATAGACATTAAAAATTATAAACCTGGAAAATCTTTTTTGGTGGTTGTTGTTTTAACATTGAGGTGTTAAAGGTGCCTTTCCTTCCCTGGCTTTTTCAATAAGCACTTTTCTTGGCTGAGTAATTTAGTGACTATTTGATTATTTTTAACCTTGCCTCTTCTATGCTTTTAAAAAAAAAGATGTGTGATGATGAGAGTATGTCCCTCTTTGGGACATTTCAGCTCACGATGTGATGTGGCTGCGCTCAGAGCTTGGGGTGCACACCCTGTGCTGCTGTGCTGGGGACACTCCTTTGATGTGGAGGGAGAGGCCCTTAGTAAGGGCAGGCATTGTGTGCACACTTGGATTGCAGGAATTCCACGCGTACTCAGGAAGTCAACTATAACCCCAGTGTGGTGCTTGGAGAGGGCTAAACTATGGGATTCTCTCCCTTTGGAGAAATTAAACAAGTCATTGCTACTGTCTATATGGGTAGAGTGGCTAGGCTGAGAGAGACTGTACCTCACACTACATGTGACCAAGAAGAACTCAACCTCTTGTCACGACTTTTAAACTTCAAAATAGTATTACAACAAAATTGCAAAATAAGAAGAAATTTCACTATTTCAAGTTTTTCTTGGCTCTGCCTCATTAATTTTCTAATAGTTTCAACTCTTTCTCACTTAATGTTTTATTAAATCTGGGATGTTTTTGCACTGGCTTTATGATCATCACTGTATTGACTATTTTTATAGCCATGTACAAAAATTTACTTAGTTCTTCCCCTATTATTGGTTACTTGCATGATTTATAATTTTATACTATAGCACAGCAATAGCTTTTACCTTTTATTGAAACATATTTAAGGAAAATTTCCAGCAGGAGAATTATCAAGAGAAAGGATGTAAATACTTCAATTTGTATTACAATTTTTAATTTCCTTGCTTTCCAAAAGGTTGTAACATTTTCAAAAACTTTAGCATGTGAGTGTACTTAACTGCTCTGAGTTTAATATTTAATACACACATAAATGCACACGTATTTGGTATACAAAATTTGCATTTTAATTAGCTATTATACAACTAGCACCAAAATATACCACCAAACTCATTATTGTCAAGTTGATTCCTACTCACAGCAACCCTATAGAATCAGTCTGCAACATCTTTCTTGCAGGGAGCAGCTGTTGTATTCAAACCGTCAGCCTTTCAATTAGCAGCCAATCACTTAACCATTGCACTGTCAGAGCTCCTCATATAAATAGCACAAATAATATAAATTATATACATATATATGCACACAAATTATGTAGTAGCTACAACTTGGAAACTTGAATTTCCTTATGATGAATTACTTCAATTATCTGTGCAAGTGAACAATTTTTTCAGGTATAGGCAGTCCCCAGGTTACGAACATGCTGTGTTCCTAAGTGTGTCTTTAAGTTGAACTTGTAGGTCAGTCAGAACAGGTGCATACAGTTCTTATTTAGCCTTACTTCGAAGGCAGTGTGTTTGGTTTTGGTTTTGTTTAATACAAGAAAGGACCCCTGGTAGCACAGTGCCTAAACCAGAAGGTTGGTGGTTCAAACCCACCAGCCACTCCGCAGAAGTGGCAATCTACTTCCGTAAAGATTTACCACCTCGGAAACCCATTAGGGGTCACTATGAGTCAGAATAGACTCCACCGCAGTGGGTTAGGTTTGTTTTCTTTTTAGTACAAGAAAAGGCTAGAAGCCCTTTCAATGATTTAAAAGCTGCACATGCAGCGAGTGAAGGTGATTTTGATGAAAAACTTGTTGCAAACAGATGTTGATTCAGTGGTTTCAAAGTGAGGGCAAATTTACGTAACAGTAAAGGGCAAGTAAGAGTTGTCCATAAGTCAGAGATTGGAAGGGGCAGGGACTACCTGTACTTAGAATTAGTTTTTCTCTTATTTTAGTGTCTATTCCTATCCTTTTTCTATGTAGTTTTAATAGAATTGCTTAGTAGATAAATAGATGTCAACCCTTTGGTACAGTCCACCTTTTCAAATTTTTAAAAATTTATTATCCTTTATTTTAATACTAGACACTAGGCTATAACGTTGTCCCCTTTTCACTGGGGAGTGTTTTGCTATCTGTCCTCCATTCTTGGTGAACATGCTTGAAATGATTCCTTTCATAACATCTGTTAGTAAAATGCTTTGGACCAAATTATTGTGAACTTTTTTCTATTATATATATAATCACTAATGAAGACAAGATTTAAACAAATATCGGAATCCACTTAAATCAAGTCATGTCAGAATAAAAACTTACTCCCTTTTTAAAGTCCAGGTAAAATTGCAGAAACTAAAGGTGTTCATGAAAGTTAAGGGAGCACCAGTGAACAAGAATAATGAGCTTTAGGTGCCAAGGAGATCTTAACTGATTTGTGAATCTGCTCAAGATATGCTTGGGAGCCAGAGGCAAACGATATCCTCATTTTCCTGGTAGTGAGGTTAGATTAGGAATTCCTATTACAGAAAGCATGACCAGGATTTTATCGAGCAAGATAACAAAAAAAACTAGGAAGCATGTTCTAATTTAGCAAGAAATGAACTGGAATTCAATAGTGGTTTCTTGTTTTGTTTTGTTTTCCACAGCAAAACTATAAAGTCAGGGATATAGTTTTAATTCTCAAATCACATCATGATTGTGTTTTGAGTTCATTGTAACTAAATTCAGTGCATTTTAACTGGACTAGTTTGTCCACATAATATTCAGAATTTGTTAGCATTTTTTTTTAATAGGTGGCTTCTATCACAAGAAATCCATCAGCTGAGGTTGTTTTTTTTTTTTAAACTGGATACAAAGTTATGTTGTTGTTGTTTGCCATCAAGTTGGACCTGACTCATAGCGACCCCTCCTTGGGTTTCCTAGGCAGTATCACTACAGAAATAGATTGCCTAACCTTCCTTCTGAGGAGTGGCTGATAGGTTTGAACCACCAGCCTTCTAGTTAATAACAGTCAAGTGCCTTAGGCACTAGGATAGGGAAATAAGTAATTTTTTCCAAGGAGATAGAAACTTGGTGTGGTGATTTATTTAATCATTAACTTAGCATGCTACCTTTGGTAGATAGAGCATTCAACAAACTCTCCATGTTCAAGTGTATTACTCTAGAAAAGGAGGGTGTTAATATAATGGCAGCCTGACCTCCTAGGAATGGCATTAGAATATGAATGTAAAGAGTGAAAAAGCAGGCTTTGTGTGCACAGAGAGCAACACCATTCACAGATACAAAGTATTATTCAAAAAACAGTAAGATAAGGAAATTGTGCCCTTTATTCCTTAAAGAACAAGTTCTTGGCAATTCACACCTTTGGTCCAATAATTCCAGGCTTGCTTTGCTGGTGTTTCCTAATTAAATCCCCTCAGTAATTAGATAGAGCCTGTGTGTGTGTTTCCCCTTCTTGAAATTTTTAAACCAGCATTGGTTGTGTGGTAAATGGAGCACTTTAATAAATGGTTTGTAAAGTCCAATTATTCAGTCAATATTGAATTGTGTGATAGGAAATATGGCTGCTTAGCTACAGGGAAGATGTCTACATACTATTGGCATCTGTTTCATTGGTAATGTTCTGAAATGGCCTGGCCTTCCTCCAAACTTTGATTATTCATAAATCTGTTGAGTGTGGTAAGTTGCATTATTAGCGTTTAATCTTTTATTGAAGCAAACTCAGGAGGCTGAAATCTATTTGCTTTAGCATGCTTGTTCACTGATAAATGAATGATTTTAAATTTTCCTTTTGTGAATTCCTCAGCACAAGAAAAACACAGCTGGGCATAGCGCAGATCATATTTATCTTTTCATTAACTAAAGTACAAGAAGATAGCATCATTGGAGGCTTATAAGGAGGGATTGCTAAAGAACAGTCCTCCCCCTGTTTGCACACCCACTTGAGAAAAGCTTTCCAAACAAGTATTTGAGATACTTGTGAGAAAAGCTAGTTGAATCAGTCAAAAGAAGACCAAGTGAATGTATATAAAGTGGTTGGATTTCAGATAACATTTTTCCCCTGAGTGTTTAGATTGGTTAAATATTAGAGGAAGAGAGATAATAACCCTGTTTGTCACCTTAAATTTAGACATACATCTTTTTTCACAAGGTTGGTATGAAAGGCATATCAGAGATTTTCCATCCCAGATGATTTAGTTTCAACTTGGTAAAGGGCATTCTATGTAGAAAACGATTATTTCTATGTTAATTGCCAGGTAGTAACATGAAAACATTGTATGGACTTTATAAGAGATACCAAAAAAAAAAAAAAAAAACACTGTGCCGTCCAGTCGGATCTGACTCATAGCAACCCCTCCTTGGGTTTCCGAGGCGGTATCTCTACAGAAGTAGATTACCCAATCTTCCTTCTTAGGAGTAGCCGGTGTATTTGAACCGCTAGCCTTCTGGTTAGCAGTCAAATGCCTTAGGCACTACACCACAGTGTATTAATAATAAATTCTTCCTTTGGGAGAGTAAGATGGAGTTATAGAACTCTTCCTCTCCTTTCCCTGCATCCCTGGATCACGAGGGCTGGGACTTCTCCTCTATATAGCTCTTTCAACTCCTGGCAAAATGACATGCACACAGTAGATGGCTGTTTTGGTCACCTAGTGCCACTCTGACAGGAAATATACCACAAATGGGATGGCTTGAACAAACAGGAGTTTATTCCCTAACAGTTTGGAGACTTTAAGTCCAAGTGCAAAGTGCCAGGCTCTAAGGGCTGGGTAAAAGCCCCTCAACCTTGGGCTTCAGCTCTTCCTCCTGCTCTGGGCCAACTGAAGCTGAAGGCTTTTCTTCACTCAGCTGCTGGCTGCTGAGACTGACAAGCCCAAGGCTGACAAATAACAATGCACAGTCCTGATGTTACCAAACCGCATGGCAGGCCATTAACTCAAGTCCATTGAAAGTCCCAAGGTCAGCAGAGCATGGCAGGCTGCTGAACAACAACACGGCTACATGCAGGGTTCAAGCATGCCATAAGCTAGAGACCATTCCCAAAGCTGTTTCTTATATATGGGAAGCAGACCACATACCCAAAGCAGCTACTTAGCTGCCCCAATAGATTCTACCATGGAGTTAATTACTAATCTCACCATGGAGAATAACTACGTTCAGCTGCCCAGCCACTCAACCAGGCCCAGCCAAGTTGACACACAAACAACTACCACAGTGGCCAGTAACTACAGAGGGCTTTATGTAAGGAGCGCTGGTGATGCATGTGTAAGGTATTTGACTGCTAACCAGAAGATTGGCAGTTAAAACCCACTAACCGTGCATATAACAACAACAACAACAACAACCATGCATAGTGCCTAAGGCACTTGACTGCTAACTAGAAGGCTGGCGGTTCAAACCCACCAGCCACTCGTTGGAAGGAAGGTTGGGCAATCTACTTCCACAAAGATTTACCACCTTGGAAACCCAGTGGGGGTTGCTATGAGTCAGAATCGACTTGCTAGCAATGGGTTGGATTTTTTTTTTTTTTTTTTGCAGAATTGCCAGTTCTTGCAAAAAAGGACTATGCTGGAGATATGTCCTTTGTTATCTTTTCTACTATGCCTCTGAATTATCTAGGAAGGAATAGGGAAAACAGAGAAAGGAGGCTCCCTTCTAGACAAATGTCGAACTCTTATCACCTTGAGCTCAGTACTGACACTGAGCTACCAAAGTAGCTAATGTTCTATCATATGAATTGAACAGATACAGCCTTGGTTGGAGTTAATCTCTTCCCAAACACCCATTCCCCAGACCTGCAGTTTCCTTTCCTAAATAGATTAAGAAAGAGGCACAGAGCAGCTAGCTCCTTCTTGTCTTGAGTTGTATGTCCTCATCAGATTCTCTGAGGCATGCTGAAATGTTTTCTGCTAATGATGGCATTTGTTAAAATATTAGATTGCTTTCACTGAAACTTGTTTCAACTCTCATCTGCTGGTTTGTGGGCTCTAGGGTTTTTAACTGGTTTCCCTCTTACTTATTTATTTATTTTTCATCTTAAAATACACTACGCAAAATAATTTTTTTTCCTTTTTCACATGATCTTTAAGAATTATGTTGGAAAAGATGCAAATGGGCAGTTAGAAATAACAAGCAGTAAAATAAAAGGTATTTTCTTAAGATGATCCAGCCCAATTCAGTTCCCAGAGAGTAAAACTGAATCTATGAAATGAAGAGAGCTTTTAAAAGTTACCCTGGCCTCAAGCTAATGCTTTTTAAACTGCCCCATTATATCTGTTGTGAGTAACACAGACCCCCAAAAACAGTGGCTTAAAATTTAAAAGAAGTCTGAGTCTGGCAGGCAATGACTGGGATAGCAGACCCATGATGTCATCAGGAATCAAGGGTCCTTCTAGCTTCCTGCTGTACTATCTAGCATCAGATGTGACTTCCATCCTCATGTCCTCAAGATGATTGCTAAGTACTAGCCATCCTGTGCACATTCTAAACAAGGAGAAGGTCAAGAACAATAATGGTACATGCCAGTAAGTCAGACTCCTTTGAAGGGCTTTTTTGAAGCTCCACCCAGTGATGTCTGCTTCCATCTAATTGACCAGAACTGAACCAGTTGCAAGGCAAGCTAGGAAATGTCTTCCTTCCTTCCTTCCTTCTTTTCTTTCTCCCTCCCTCCCTCCGTCCATTCTGTCCTTCCTTCTTCCCTCCCTCCCTCTTCTTTCTTTCTTTCTCTCTCTTTCTTTTCTTAAGAGCCAAACCTGTATTCCTGAATGAAATTAGATTTATTAGTAAGGTCAAAAAGGACAATTGATGTGAAGTAGTCTACTTGTTTCTGCACCTCTGTACTACATATTGGAGCCTTGGTGGTGCAGTTGTTAAAGTGCTTGGCTGCCACCTGAAAGTTCGGCAGTTCAAACACACCAGCCTCTCTTTAGGAGAAAAATGAGACAGTCTGCTGCTGTAAAGATTTACAGCCTTGGGAACCCTATGGGGCAGTTGTACTCTGTCCTGTAGGATCACATGAGTCTCAACTGACTCAATGACAATGGGTTTTAAACTGCATATTAAATAATTATTTTAGGGTTTGGAGGTATAATGTGTTACATTATTTTTTTCTTTAACAGTGGTTCTTCAAATTGCCAATATGAGAAAGAAAACTACATTATGAGACCAGAAATGCAGAATGCTTAATATGGGTGAAAGAATAGGAGGAGAACCTAGGAGTTAGCATCTCTGAATTGTATGTTGACTCTCCAGGTTTAGTGAGATATTATTTCCAGCATATAGTAGGTATTTCCATTGACTTGAAAATGAGCCTCGCAATGGATAGCAATGCTGCCTTTCCCTAGCCCTACTCCATAGATAACTTATGAAAACCATTTAAATATTAAGAAGTAAGTAGCAAAAAGTTTGTTTAACTCACTTGGCATGCTTAATGGGTACACAGTTTTTAAAAGCCTGAAGTTGCAGCCTGTGTAAGTAATTTAGGACATTGACTACACGTGACAGAATTACCAGGCCAACAGAGAAGAAGTAAATATACTCATTCATGGCTTTACTAGCAGAGACATTTGTGGGCAACACTGAAGAGGATTTATTTGCCAATATCCCATTAGTCATGAGATTTATGGTGCTGTCTGGGCTCTGAATTTGTCTCTTCCTAAGGTTTCCTTTGTTGAGTTAATTTCTCTCATTGATGTTGATTTAAATGTAGGATAATTATTTTGAATAAGAAATTATCAAAATTAAACCCTCCTTGATGTCTGAGTGGCGGACATGTTACTTCATAACTAATACGTTCTGTGTATAGTGTTTGTTTTTGACAAGATACAGATTAGAGACCTCTGAAGACATCAAGGGGATTTCAAGAAGCAATAATACTGGAAAGACTCCCACACTCAGAAATCCATTAATGTCATTCTGCCTCCTAAGTGAAGAATGGCTTTACAGCCCGGTGCTACTGGTTTGTAGCTCCTTAGCCATTGAGCACCACAGTAGTACTGTAGGACGAGACAGGTCCTAGAGAAGGAAAAAGACTGTAGAGAAGTGGAATACGATACGTCACTTGGTACGCATGAGAAAATGTAGATAATAATGAGGGTAGAGCCCACCCTCTCAACTTTCCTAAAGTATTTTACTTGATACACATTAATTTACTATATGGTTCCCCTGCTTATGCTGGGGACCATTGCACTCAGGGTTACCAGCTCTTTGATATCACACAGCCCTTCACCCTAAATCTCTAACTTGAAAAAAGAGCCCCATCAGTTGGAATCTTCCAAAGATTATGCCTGTGTTAAATCCCAAGCTCTCACCACTTTGAAAACTGAGTCTTGAGAAGTACAAGTTAGAGTTGATAATAATAATATTTATAAGACATTAGAAATGCTGAGGTCTATTTTAAGGAGCTCTGAAGGCATAGTGGGTAAGGCATATGGCTGCTAACCAGAGGGTTGGTGGTTCAAATTCTCTAGCTTCTCCACGGGAAGAAGAGAGGCAATCTATTTCCATAGATTTACAGCCTTGAAAACCCAATGGAGGTCACTATGAGTCAGAATCAATTTGATAGTAGTGTGTTTGGTTTTGGTTTTAGGTCTATTTTACCTTATAACTGTTACACATTCTTTCTATAGAGGGAGAATACTGATTTTCAAATGATAAAATTTCTTTGAAGCCCATCTCTGTCTGCACACACATGTATATGGCCGCCTGTCTGGATTCTATCCTGCCTGCCTGCCATGTCTCATCAAGGGAGATCCTAGGAAGAGGGTCCTATATATTAGCCAAAACATGACCTTTGTGGCCAGGATCAGCCCCTGTTTATTACTCCACTGGTGGTACAGTGATTTAGAATGAACAGCTCAAGTATGCCATAATTTACCACATATCTTAACACAGGCTAAGGTAGGGGGGGGAAAAAAAAAACCTTCCCCAAATTGGGGTTGATTTATATATCAGGAATATTGGCAACCAGGCTTTTCCTAACTTCTTTCTGCTTTGCTGCTGCTCAAGCAGACCCTAATTGGTAGAGATCCTGACAGTTCTAGCTCCTGACTAATGCAACTACTCAAATCAACAGTTAGCCCTCAGCACAGTCCCCAGCCGGGCTCCTGGCAGGTATCCATGGGAATAATCTCCTTCCCTTGGCAGCTGCCTGAGCAGCAGTCTGTGGAAAGGACTGCTGTCCATTTTCTGGATGAGGGTGGGTCTATATTGCACATTAGATTTAAATCCTTGTTCTTTATGTAGAACACTTTAGACACTTATGTAAAATAATAAATTATTTTGATACTGCATTTAAAGCAGAGCTACATCTCTTAGTGAGAAGGGAGGAAACATGGTCATAGCCGTGCCCCTTGGTTATCTGTGTGACTTAGGTATGTCACTTAACTTCTCTGGGTCAGCTTCTTTATCTATTTAACAAGGGTGTTCGATGAGAAAAATTTAAGTCACTTTTCTTTATCATTCTGTAGTCCTGCAAAAACAGCATGGGGGCAGAGGCATCTGACCTACTCTAACTTCACAAGGGGGCAGAAAGATCAAGATCAACAGCCCAAGGCTCATTCCTATGAGACGGAGGTCACATATTGTTTTGCGTTACTCTGTTCTGATAGGAGTATACCACAAATAGGGTGGCTTTAACAAACAGGAGTTTATTCTCACAGTTTTGAAGGCTTGGAGTCTGAATTCAAGTGCCAGGCTCTAGGGGGTGGGTGAAAGCCCCTCAACTTTGGGCTTCAGCTCTGCTTCCTGCTCCCGGCCCACTGAAGCTGGAGGCTTTTCTTCACTCAAGCAGCTGCTGACTGCTGAGGCTGACAAGCCCAAGTTGACAAGTGAAAAGTCATGGTCCAGATATTACCAAACCACATGGCAGGCTGTTGATTCGAGTCCCTTAGAAGTCCCAAGATTAGCAGAGCATGGCAAGCTGCTGAATGAAGACTCGGCTATATGCAAGGTTCAAGCATGCCATAAACTGGAGACCTACCTCAAAGTTGCTCCTTATATACTGGAAGAAGCCCACATCCCTAAAGCGGCTACTCAGCTGCTCCAGTAGATTCCACCATGGAGTTAATTACCACTCTCACCATGGGGAATAACTACATCCAGTTGACCAGCCACTCAACCAGGCCCAGCCAAGTTGATACACAACTTTAACCACCATAGACATGCCTCCACCCTCCAACTTTTCTGCTGGGTTCGATAATTCATTGCAGTGGCCACACAGAACTCACACACAATACTCACAATTATAAGGTTTATTAGAGAAGTAACAAATTACAATTCAGGATCAGGAACACTTAAGAGTACAGTTCTTTGATCAAAACAGCCTCCTTTCAACCATGCAGGAAGACAGGTCTCTCTCTGGCTCTCAGCCCCTTGGCTCTGACTCTGCCCTGCTTGGCTAAGTGTTACAAAGTTCTTCTAGCTCTGCCAATAGGTGCAGGGAGGCAACCCACTCCACCAGCAAGCCTCCTGCCCAAAGACACTCAGCTTTCTCACTCCATAGGCTGGGAAGCCAACTGCTCTGTCTCAAGCCAATTTCTTGTTTCTGCTGCCCCCACCACAATTTCTCTGCCACTATTTCTCATTATCTCTGGTGTCACTGCTCTCTGTCTCCTGGGTTGAGGAGGTTCAATGCAGGGATCTTGGGAAGTGCTTCACTCTTGGCTTTTCTTTCTTAATGGTAGTAAGATTCCCCTCTCTGCCTCTGGGATGGCTAATTATAATAAGCCTCACAGATACAAACCTGACAATCCCCACATTAGGGTTCCAAATACCTAATATTTCCAAGGACCCACCCCCACAAAGGTCTCATACATTTTATTTGCATTATTAGCAAGCTATCCAATTCCCTTGATGGGCCACAAGCACCTCACATTTGCATAGTTCTACCCAGTCATCTGGTGGGAGTTACAAAGACTATGGCTTCTTCTTGTTGTTGTTATGTGCTGTTGAGTCAGACCTGACTCATAGTGACCCATCCTTGGGTTTCTGAGGCAGCATCACTACGTAAGTAGATTGCCCAACCTTCCTTCCAAGGAGTGGCTGGTGGGTTTGAACCGCCAGCCTTAAGTAATTCACTGTACCACAGGTTCCATTTGGACTAAAGAGATGCAGACCATGTATTCATATTTTTACCTCATACTGTGTTATAATTTATTATTATTTATTGATTTATAGCACCACTATTTCCAGCAAGCACTTGAGGCAGCAAAAATACAGATACAATAAAAACAAAGACAACAAAAGATAAATACTGAGAAGTAAAAGGAGAAGGGAGAAAAAGTGTATTTAACCAATTCTGAAAAAAGCTATAAGAAAGTAAAGAACCTGTCTCAGAGTTCCCCAGCAACCAAAGCAAAGAAAGCAACTATACCAATTTATGGAAAAGAAAATGACATGCTGTATGTTAGATTCCATTTACTTTCCCATGCTACTACATGGTAGATTCCATTTTTTTCCCAAGGCTTTGGAAGTTGAGTATGTTACAACATTTGACTTACCATACCTTGATTTGGGATTTTAGTTCCAAGGTCAATCCTGAATCGTAGAATACCTGAATCTGAATCTATTCTGTAGTAGTGTTCACATTTCTATTCCATTTATTAATTGACACTACAGTTTATTTTTTTATCTATACATTAACATCCCCCATTTCCCTGGGGGATTTTTTGCTATTATGGATTAAGAGAGAATTTTGATTTGTTATCTTTCTACTAACATGCTATAAAATGGGACATATTTTGTTTTTTGTTTATATTAAAAGAAAGCAAAAAATAATTTTATTTAATAATAAAGCTTTCATTGAGGTTTTAGGATTTGTACTCCTATTTCCCCAATTCTTTTATGTTCAAACAGAGGGAAAGACTGCCGTCAAGTTGATTCAACTCATTGGGACACCTCCTTGGGTTTCTGAGGCGGTATCTCTACGGAAGTAGATTCCCAATCTTCCTTCTGAGTAGTGGCTGGTGGGTTTAAACCACCAACCTTCTGGTTAACAGTCAAAGGCCTTAGGCACTGTGCCACCAGAGCTCCATACCATTATTATAAGCAATCTTTATTAATCTTTGAATATTCTAACGTCTATTTACTTTTAGCTGGTAAACTTAGAATTTTAGTTAATTATTTGGTAGTGAAATTTACTGGGATCTAAAATTAACTTTTCTTCTTTTTTTCAACTATTTTCATTCATAAGTAAAAGAATGTTTAAAAATAAACTGTGTGTGCATGAGTGTCTGTATTATTACGTATCAGAAGAAAATGCTGTGTATGTGAACTAAACCAAGATTTACACTTAGGAGTTCCTGTCTGTCAATTTAGGTGGCAAGACTTAAATATCTTTTGTCTTTAGAAAAGTAGCAAATAGCTAGTGTAATCCCATCTCATTGTTTAGGGAAAAGTCATAGGTTTTCTGGTTTGGGATCAGAAGAAATAACAGAAGAAAATATTAGGGAGAAGGCAGCTGAGCTGGGGTGAAGGAATGAAGGTTTGTTGGTTCTGCCCCCAACTTGCAGAAGTGACAAGTAACCGGGTACATCTTTAATGTAATTCCTTACCTCCTATACAAAGTGTGTGCCTCTGGGGCAAAAATTTAAAACCATTTTTTTTCTGTCCCTGTTTTAGTCTCAGTGATTAATAGACAGTGACTTATCACAGCAATAGTCTATTCTTGCTCAATAGAAGTCTAGTGCTGGTTGGCGATTTTTCTCCAGAAATGGGTTTGAGGACCCAGATTTCCTTGTGATGCCATCATTGCAACACTTGGCTTCTACGTTCACTGTGGAGAAGAAGGGGGTGATGAAGAAGAATTACCTACTCTTTTGTGCTTTAGACTGAAATGACTCATCACCTTTACTCACATCCCTTTTGTCAAACTTAGTCCCATGGCTCTAGCCCACTGCAGGTAAAACTGGGAAACGAAGGGATCACATGTAGAGGTTAATATGGTCTGGCACAATTGGAGCTTTTTTTTTTCCTTCATACTGAGAAGTGTCTTGTCCAACACAAAATTGATTTGCATGAGTGAGGGATAGCTTTCCAAAGGAGATAGCTAAGAGCTTAAGCTGAGCTGTTACATTTGAGCAGGAATTTGGTTGGGATGGGCACTCTAAGCACAAAGGTCTCTTTTCACTTGACTACTGTGATGATTAAATACCAAAACGTGCCAATATGATATTGAATTAAGGAATGATGATCTTTGTAAATTTAGGGTGTTGCTAGTAGAAGCTGGAACATAGGCTATAATGAGTGCCAATGTTTTCTTCTGCTCCATTCAGTGATTTATTCCAAGGACCTAGATCAAGGCCTGGCACAAGTAGGTGTTCTATGAATATTTGATGACCAGGTAACAAAGCTTATAAAGAACTCAGCCCAGTATGTCTATTTTATTTTTCCTGAAAAAACTAGGGTTCATTGATTCTGTTAAGATCATATCTTCATAGCCAAAGATGGAGTATTGAGCCAGTATTTAGGAAGTGAATGTACTTTTGTTTCCCTATTATTAATCCATTTATTCTTTCTCCATTGCTTTTTTTTTTTTTTAAATGAGGATAAAACTGAAAGGTGGGCACTGCCCACCTAAGAGATAGAGCTGCAAACACCACAACGCTAACTCATCCTCCTTTTTTCCTCTTATTCTGTAACATGCATTGCAGAGAAAGCTGACTGTGGCCAATCCACACAAAACGTTGAAGATCTTGCATCAATCATTTACTATTATGCACAATTAATCAATAAACATATGTATATATGCAAAATCAGTTATAGAATCAGAACCCAAGAAAAATGATGTACTTTGATTAGTAAAGGGGAAAAAGTATTTTGTCTACTAGGATGTCTGTTTGTCTCTTACAATACAGTATAATTCCATTTATTTTAACATTATTTAGGATCTAATATTTCAGACTGAGGCTGTTAATGTTTACACTACTTGTAAAGTAACAACTTGATGGGCAACTCTGTTTTGCAACTAAGATTGCAAAGGGGGTGATTAAATTACTGAGACAAAAAGTTCTCTAAGTGGTTATGGAATGTGTTTTGTTGCTTCTTTCTCATATCTTCAAAATCATTAGAACTAATCTCCAATCTACACACTGAATTCTGACACACAATTAAGTACCCTCTTTTCACTAATTTGTTAAACATCTGTCCTAAATAGTTGAAAATATTCATTGACAATTGACAACTAATCTGCTTCTTCTGCCTGCAAAGAAATTTAAAAATAAATATTTATGCTTTCTTGTTTCTCTCAGAGATGCCTGTATTGACTAACAAATAGAAAAATCTAGATTTTGTATCAACATGTATTATCGTTCTTGACAAGTGCAGAAACTGAAAAGGGAGGAAAGCAACGCTCAGTGTATAACTATTTTTGCAGATTTTGATCATGTTGGAATATGGGGAGTGAATAGAGACTGATAAACTCATGTAGCTCTCTGCCATGGAGGCTATGTTAGCATGAAGCCAAAAACTGAGAGGGTAGGTTTACTTTTCGCAAATTTAACCAAGAACAATAACACCATTTGCAACCACAGTACAGAGCCAAAAAAAGAAATTGTTGCCAGCATGCCAATGTATGCTCCCTAGAGAGTAACTGGAAAATGAGAACCGCCTGTCAGAGATTAAGTCCTATTTCTAATGCAAGCAGACTGATGTCTTTTTAATGAAAATGAACATATCACAGCAGATGAGTTTCATTTGTTAGTTTTAACATGACTTTTTTACAACTCCGTTCTCTGGGTTTGTTCTATTTACAAGAATGTGATGAGTAAGTTCAGTCTTTTGTGGAACTGAAATAAATGAAACCTATGCTGGATCAAATATCAGAGAAACCAATTTATCTAAAAATAGTAAACCTAGTAATATCAACTAATGAAAAATTAAAATTACAGGTGAATATTTTTCCCATTTTATACCTGCTTTTCATCATAATAACTAACATTTAAATACTTACTTTGTGTCAGACGCTGCTCTAAGTACTTCATATTCATTGATTCACCCGCCCCCCCGCAACCATGTTGTTGTTTTCAGCCACCATCTAGTCAGCTCTGGACGCATGATAATCCCATGTACAACCAAATGAAATGCTGATGGGTCCTGCACCATCCCCAGGATTGGATTTTTGTGATCCATAGACGGCACATTACAACAACAACATAGTTTTCATTGGCTGATTTTTGGAAGTAGATCACCAGGCCTTCCTTCCTAGTGTGTCTTAGTCTGGAAACTCCACTAAAATCTGTTCCAGACCATAGCAGCACACAAGCCTCCACTGACAAGTGCTGGTTGTGCATGAGGTGCACCAGGCAGGAGCAGAACCTGGGTTGCCTACATAGAAGGCAGGATTCTACCAATGGCCCACCGATACTTCTTAACCCTTATTACAGCCCATTTTACAGGAGAGGAACCTGAAGCACAAAGAGATTAAGTAACTACTCCAAGGTCACACAACGAGTGAGCTTTGAAGTCGGAATTTGAACCCACACAACTCATTGATAAAGGAATGTGTTAACATTAGCTCAGTACTTACACTTAGTAAGTTTATAACTCATAGTGGAGTAGAGAGGACCTAAGATTTGAGATCCAAAACCCTAGACGCCACATTGCCAGCATTCAGCTGTGTAGCCTCACTCTCATCGGTAAAGCAGGAATGTTAGAAATCATCACTTTATTGGGTTATTTTAAGGGTTAAATGAGATTACAGATATGAATAGAGTGTGAAACCAAACAAACCAAACTCACTGCTGTCGAGTTGGATCCGACTCATAGTGACCCCTCCTTGGGTTTCCAAGGCGGTATCACTACGGAAATAGATTGCCCAACCTTCCAAGGAGTGGCTGGTAGGTTTGAACTGCCAGCCTTTTGGTTAGCAGTCAAATGCCTTAGGTACCTTAACAGAATATAAGTTATAGTTGATATTTTTAACTTTAATTAGCTCCCTGTGACTTTTTAGGTTTTGCAATTCTTTAAGACAGTGGAGGTGCTTAAATTCTTTATGATAAAATTCTAATTTAGTGGTTCTGAATAACACTGCTATTTTGATGACTCCCCAGTCATGGAAAATTGATATAGGTGTACTCTGAGTTGTTAGGGGGCGAGACATATGAGGTCTGAATTGGATACCATCTGAAAGGTGAGTCAGCATAACTTAATAACAACAACCCAAATCTCAGAAGCAAAGATGTCAGAGAAGGGACATGAAGGGTATGGTGAAGGAGTTGGAGCAGTAGAGGTTAACGCATGGCAGTCAACTCATTAGCAGCATTTAGAAGGAGAGCAGGGGTAGAGATATCAATTTTTTTTTTTTTTTTTAATGAGCAAATGGATATAACCTGTGCACTTGGGTAAGTCGCCTCCCTTGTGTGGATTTCAGTTTCAAAACTGTCAAAAAAGGACGATTGTTTGCAGATAAACTCTAAAGTCCTTTCTGTCTCTAAACTCTGGTCTTTGCAATCTTTTCTATGATTCTATGTCAGTGAATCTGTCTTACGTTTTCTGAAATCTACTTTCTCTTTTAATGAGTTACCTTCTGCTTACCTTCTCCTGAAATAAGATATCAAGATAGGTTTCTATCAGTATACTATCTACAGCAATATCTGTTTTTGTCAGTTGCCATAGAGGTGACTCTGACTCATGACAACCCCATGTGTGTAGCGTAGAACTGCTCCAGGAGGTTTTCAAGACTGTGACCTTTCAGAAGGAGTTCACCAACCCCATCTTTCAAGGTGGCTCTGAGTGGGTTTGAACTGCCAACTTTTCAGTAAACTATTTATACCACTGAGAGACTCCATCTGTCTCTCTCTGTTTCTCTCTCTCTCTCTCTTTTGCATCTATCAAGGAAAGTGAAAGCAATTATCCATATGATTCAGTTATCTCCTCCACAGACATCTTACCTGTCTTACTTGAGGGTTGAGAAGAAATCAAAATTTTATGTGATGGGAGGAAAAATAGGGAGTAAACTTAATTATCCAAGTTTTCTCTTGAGAAGCAATCCATTTTCATCCTTCCTAGCTGAGCTGACATGGCCCCAAAGTCAGAAGAATTAGAATCTAAAAATTACACAAAAATTGGTCTACACAGAGTTGATGGATTTTCTTCAATGAGGCCTTCAATAAAAACATGTAGATTAAATAACTGACTAGCCTCAGTCTAATACTGCAGAGAATAAACTACTATACCAACATAGAGTGGTAACAGGAGATTGATCAACTTTAGTAGAGAATTTCTGCTTTGATGCCAGAAATTCAAAATTATCCTGGCAGAGAAGAAGAATATACTTAATGTTTTCTGGAAGAAACATGCAAATTACCTCATTCTTAAACATTCCCTAGAGGGCATTATTATTTTTTTATCCCATTCCCAAGTATTACTCACAAAGTGGAAAGGGATGACCAATTTCTTAAAATGCTCTTGACACTCTTTGGTGTTTATAATGTATATTGTAGCCTTAGCTGAAGGCCAGGTACATTTACACCAGGCTATTTATATTTCTTTGGCTTTGTCCATTCTTTTTTTTTTCCTAACATGGATATCATTTTAATTCTTTTTCTTTTTCAAATAAACCACTAGATATTTTTAAAAATCAACTGAATCCTCATTTTTGGACCACTTACGAGTCATTCTTCTTACATCCATTATCTCTGTGCTGGTCGTCTCCTGGCTGCCTGCTGTGGAAGCTGTTGCTGTTTGATCAACTCTAGCTCTTGCTGCCCTAACACTTATTTCAGAAGAATCAGCATCATGGTCTTGTGGAAGTTAGGTGATGGCTCTTATCCTGCGCTGGTAGGACCCTGGGAAATCAAAGCTGTCAGCTTCAGTTTCCACATCTTTAAAATTATGGTATGAAAAGGTAGGAACAGTGGGCCTAGACACTCTCTTCTGTCTCTCCCTGTATTATGGCTCAGGTTTCCCTTTATGGAGCCTCTCTCCTGATGATTACTACACATATCTACTGCATCCAGCTCACAACACTTTGACACGGAAGGATCCAACACCATCTCCCAAGGGAGATGTCAGCTCTTGGACTAGCTCCATTCTCTGCCACCTTGAAATTAGTGTTATTGAATCTGCATATTTCTACCTTCGATTCTCTCAATAAAAGTCATGGCTTTCATACCACACTTATCCCTTTAAATGACTGTTAGAAGTAATTGATCAAAGAGTAAAGTCAGCTCTTGGTGCTGGAATGTGTATAATACAGAATTATTTTTATTTCAAGATGAGTTATATATAACCTTGAATTTTAAGTTCAGTAGATCAGGCAATGTATTTGTTTAGAAGGCAGGGCATTAAAGTCGACTGCTTTTTTTCTTGTTTGAATTGGATAAAATTGTAATATATCTTTTACATCGCAGTAGCACCCTAGTGGTTATCATATTGCATTAGTTACATGAGTTTTTGGGGAACATTATACAGTATATACGGACTCCAGTAAATACACTAGTCATGCTTATGGTTACACAGTCAGCACCAGGAAATTTAGGATGACATTCCCTGCAGGTTAGTAATTCTACCCATTATTTATATTGGTTTGATTTGAAACTAGATGAGGTTAAGTATTTTTGAAGAGTTTTCTGACAGGAAAACTAGAGAATGAATATTTAAAATGGGCCAAGTATCTTTGAATTTTTTTTTTTTTTAATCACCTAAATTTTGTCATGATGTCAAACAACTGAGAAAGTCAGAAGAGGCATTAATGTGAGCATAAGGTACAGACATGTTTCATCCATAAACTGTAACTACTCATAAGTGAAACTCCATCTTGGGCATATGCTTAAAGCTCACTCTTGTGAAATAAAATGATCTCAATTCTTAAAAAAACAGAAATAAATTAGAAATGAGTCTGTGACAGAGGAACTACAGCACACGTGGAAATTGTGGAGCATCATTTTGGCAGCTGGAGTGGCCTCACCAGCTGGGTGTCTCCTGACAGTGGAAATTTATCACATTTAAGCCACAATACAGAAGTCAGTTCTTGAAGATGACTGTCATAACAGTGCAGAATTTCAATGTAAACATTTGATGATTGTAATGAACTTGACCAATAAAGTCTGGGTTGTCATAATGAATTAAGACCAGAATAATCTGAGCTTCTAAAGTTGAATCTTACTCCAAAGAGATCAAAGTCTTCACAACTTCTTTACCTTGGGGAAAATGGAAATATAAAGGAGCTGATTATGAAGATTTCTCCTGACACCCATCTTTTTGTTTTGTTTTGTTTAATAATCTACACTTACCTGTGTTCACCCCTAAAAGAGGACCCTTATGCCTAAAGGAAAGGCAGTACAAGCCAGAGAGAGATCTAAGTCTGCACTTTTCTTTTTTTTTTTTTTTCCACTAGCTTAGTAATGATATCTGACCAGCAGGGATTACACAGCCTCGTAATTTATAAAAGGGATGATGTTCAGTTCACAACATGGCTGTGTAAAATATTGTGTTGTTTCTGTGTGGTAGGCACTGTGGATATCAGCTATACTTTCTCTTCCTACTCAAATGGTTTGCTTCTCTGTCGATATTGGGAGAAGAAAAGAATCCAAGCAATGTGAAACCCACAAACACATGGACATCCTGTCGATTCTCATAGCAATAGTATAGTTGTGACCTTGGGAAAGTCAGCTAAAACTGAAGAGGTTGGATTATCAGCAATGTCAAATAGATTGTACCTGCCATGTGTGCTCGCGATCTCTGATCCTTCTGAAGATTTCTGAAGCTGTCGTCTGGCTACAGGGGAAATCATACCAGCCACACAAGTGAGGAGAGAAATACCCTCACAAATACAGTACTTGCCATTGTTGGACTAAACCAAAGCCAACACCACTTCTATGTCTATTATTTTGACCTTCTATTTGCACCATTGATTAATTCTTCTCTGTGCACTTCTAATATTTTCCATTGTCTTTGCCCTCTGGAATGTTTGGCAAATTTTTTCCCCCTCATTTTCCTTATGATAGCTCTCTCTTTCCTTTTCATGGAAGGGTTAACTGAAAGCAATATTATTATTATTATATGTTTGTCAGGAACAGAACTTGTTGAAAACAATGTCAATTATTTAACATGAAGGCTCAGGAAATTAATATTCAATGTGCTTTCTTAACATAAAACATAAAATCCACAAAAGATACTTTGTTCCTGAGAGAATGCACTGTAAAGGTAGCAAAATCACCAGAACATAAGCTTCAAGAAGGCAAGAACTTTTGTTGGGAAGAGTGCCTGGAACAAAGGAGGAGCTCACTAGAATTTGATGAATGAATGGAATAATGTCTGCTGAACCAGGCTGGGGAGACTCTTGATACATCTCTTGACTTGAGAATTTTAGACATTCTGAAATTCTCAGAGCAAGAACTAAGAGTCAGTTCTTAGATTCAGGGCCCTAATCCATTGATGATCCATTCATGGGACTGTGTGATAGTTAAATTGTGTGTTAACTTGGCTGGGCCATGGTTTTGAGTGGCTGGGAAGCTGGATGTAGTTATTTCCCATGATGAGACTGGTAATCAGCTCCATGGTGGAATCTGCTATGAGCAGCTAAGTAACTGCCTTCAGAGTATGGTCTGCTTCCCATATATAAGAAGCAGCTTTGGGAAAGCTCTCAAGTTTTTGGCACATGTGGATCCTGCATTTAACTGAGTTTCCATCTCAGTGGGCTGCCATGTTGTCTGCCAATCTTGGGATTATTCATGGACTTGAACTAGTGGCCTGCCAAGTTGTCTGCTAATATTGGGATTGTGCCATTTTACTTGATGATCTTGCAGTCTCAGTAGCCAGCAGCTTCATGAGTCAGAAAAAGCCTTCAGCTCTAGTGGGCCTAGAACAGGAGGCAGAGCTGAAGCCCCAGGGTAAGAGGCTTTCACATAGACCCCAAAGTCAGCACTTTGAACTCTGGATTTCTAGCCTCCTTAACTGTAAGAGAATAAATCCTTTTGTTAAAGTCATCCACTTGTGGTATGTCTGTTATAGCACCACTAGAGAACCAAAACAGAATTTAGTATTGGGAGTGGGGTGCTGCTCCAACACAGACATAAAATGTGGAAGCAGGAGTGGAGTGCATCCTTGGACCTGAGATCCCTGAGCTGAGACCATGGAAGAGCAACCGGCAGAGAGACGGCAGCAGCAGAG
Organism: Orycteropus afer afer; assembly: GCF_000298275.1. Classification (NCBI taxonomy): domain Eukaryota; kingdom Metazoa; phylum Chordata; class Mammalia; order Tubulidentata; family Orycteropodidae; genus Orycteropus; species Orycteropus afer. Next base: position 4,288,940 of record NW_006921755.1, read on the forward strand.
CCGAGAGACAAGCATGAGACAGAGTGACAGGTTTACCAACTCACATGGTATTTCTGTTATATCAGCACTAGAGAACCAAAACAGAATTCATTCACAGAAATGTATTTGGAATGTGTTAGAATGACTCCCTGTACCTTAAATCTCAAATTTTGTTGTGTTTCCCAAAAACATTTGGCTGATTACAGAAGTGAACTCCAAGATTTTTACTTTTTTGCATTTTATTTTCCCCCTGGAAACCATGTGCTGAATGCAGTAGTGTACCCTAGTGGCTGCTGGAGCTCATGAAGAGAGAATTTTATTTGATTAGAAAGTGGCATCACATGATAGTTATGAGGAATAAGTAATACAAATGGTTTTGACAAGAAATTCTTAAATATTTTGTAGGAATTACAGTGTCATTATTCTTTGGTTCATCACACTATGACTTAATCATGTATGCTATTGGATTCAATTCAACTTAATCCAGTAAGAATATAATGAGCACTTACCATGAACCTAGCTGTGTTAATTGTGGCTGAGGTATAAAGAAATATAAATGTGATTAAACAGTTTCTGTCGACTTGATCCCAACTCATGGTGACCCCATGTGTGCAGAGTAGAACTGCTCCATAGGGTTTTTATGGTTGTGGCCTTGTGGGAGCAGATCACCAGGCCTTTTTTCCTTGCCTGTTATGGGAGGATTTGAACCACCAACCTTTCAGTTAGTAGCCGAGCACTTAGCCATTTGATTATTTCTTTGTAAGTGTTCCTTTTCTAAATACGTTTATGTTGGCCTTACATGTTGACCTTAAATTATGTTAAGCCATTAAAATACTTATTACTGCTTTTTATTTTTTTCTGGGAAAAAGTATTCTGCAAATAAGTTCAGAAAATAATACAAAGTACATATTAATGTATCCCAAAAGCAATAAAAATTTTGGATAAATATATAATGTATAAATACATGTCTTTCTACCACAAAAATATGTAACTTTAAGGACCTGACGGTGTATTTTCTACTGGTGTGTGTTCCGAACAATTTTTAGAAAATGAAGTCGAATAGCTCAAGAAAAAACCCCCAGCAGTGGTTTGTTTTACAAATGGACTTGATGAGAATGCCTTTTGTCACATGCTGAAGAGACATTTCTTGCCTCTTTCATTGGTCGGTATTAGTAAGGGTCATTATTCAAGATTTAAATTATGTCAGTCACTGTCTAGGTGTAGACAGATTCAGGCACATTAAAAAAATATGTGGGCACTTTTTTGAAATTGCAGTTTCTAACCAAATTCAAACCTTTTGACTTAGGATTAACATATTGTGTTCATGTTCACATTCATTTATGTTTGGCAGAATGCAACTTCCTGTTTTAAAGAGGGGAAAAAAGTGAGAAAACCTCTAGTTTTTTTTTAAACTTACATGGTTTTTGAATGTCAAATGGCTCTTCCAGAAAAATATTTGATGAGTTAAGTGTAAAGGAATAAGAAACATATGGATTAAATTTCACTGAAAATGCACATGGGCTTAAAAATTAAGGGACCAAGTACTTGGCAAAATGTGGTTTTGGTTTTGCCAAATCCAACATTTGAGAATAGATTAAGACAAACAAAACCAAAACCGTACCCAACTTGAGCCATCTGCTAGCTTGCCATCTACAAAAGCCTTTTGATGAGGCCTTGCCTTTTGAAAACGACTGATGACACCTGAACTTGCTCTATGTTTCTTCTGGTAGCTCCACAGGTCAGACTGCTCTGCAGGGTGACTGTGTAAACCTATAGGCCTTTACTTTGCTAACCTATTTGTTGTGGTGATATCTCTAGATATAGACTTTTACTAATGAAGGAAATAGTCTGAAAGATAATTGTATTATTAGATTCATAATTATATTATTAGTGATTATATATTTTAATGTAATTATATATTTAAATATATAAATTAAAAGGCGCCCTGGTGGCACAGTGTTTAAAGAGTTTGGCTGCTGTTCAAAAGATCGGCGGTTCAAACCACCAGCTGCCCTGCAGGAGAAAGATGTGGCAATGTGCTTCCATAAAGATTTACAGCCTTGGAAACTCTATGTGGCAGTTCTCCTCTGACATACAGGGTCACTATGAGTCAGAATTGACTCAATGGCAGTGGGTTTTGGCATATAAATAAAATTATATTTAAAACTGTGAATTATATTTGTAAATGGAATACTTTTACATCAAATTTAAATATTTGGATATTATCACATTTAAGTATCTTATTATAACAGAGTTCTGGTGGTGCAGTGTCTAAAGCATTTGACTGCTAACCAGAAAGTTGGTGGTTTAAACCCACCAGCTGCTCCAAGGAAGGAAGAGGGGGCAATCTACTTCCATAAAGATTTACCTCATCAGGAACCCAATAAGGGTCCCTGTGAGTTGGAATCAACTGGATGGCAGTAGGGGTGGTGTTATTATATTATAATGCAAATACATTAATATTAATATGCACTTGGACATCTTAAAAATTTCTGTTTTATGACCTACAGAAACACCTTTTCTGTACTACAATACTTAGCATTTTGATCTTTTATTATGATTATTTATATGCATATTATCTTTCCCCTTTCAAACTTAAAGTTCATTTTGTGAAGAATTTTTGTCTGATTCATATTTTACTTCTCAGAGATATCTAGGTTAGCAAACGTAAATAAATCATTACAAATGAAATTTGCTGTATGTCTGGAAAAATATTTTATGAAACATTTTAATGGAGAGTTTTTAAAAATTATGATGCCATCTTGTCCAGAGCCATCCCTTCTAAATTTCTTGAATGTTTATAAATAGTATAATTTTGCAGTGGATTTGCTTAAAACTGCCATACACTTATTTCTGATTGAGTACAGGTTTACAAACCCTTGATTTTCCAATGTTACAATCTTAATAAAATAAATGTGTTCCTAAAAACTCTACAGCAGGATATAATGAATGATATACAAGGTTTGGATGGTCTTTTTTACTCTCTGTTTCTTAAATAAAAAAAAAAAAAAGGGCAGTAAGTTCATATTCTGAGTAATTCTAACTCTCATAAACACATATATGCTCCCACAGTCAATAGGATTCTTAATGAAGAGCATCATTTCACTTGGTAGGCAGTAGTATGAGGTGCCTGCATTTTAATTTTACACATATTCAAAAGTTCCAAGTTGCTCTGTGGTGCTGTCCACATTTCATACTGGAGACACTTGGCTAAGACTTGATTCATATGTCCGACAGGGTAACATATGATGTGGCTCCTCTCCCACTGGGTTACACAGGATATGAGCTAGGTCCTGGCGGCTTCTGAAATAAGAATGAGAGAAGCTCTTGTGGAGTGTATTTAAAGAGAGGGGGAAAAAAATCTCTCTCTGGCATTGAAGTCATTGGAAGTTTGGCATGTCTAACTGGGAGTAGACCTTGGCTCACAGAACTGAGAGATAGCTAAACAAAGATTTGTTCAATTTGATAAACTCCCAGGCTAAGATCGCCTTGCCAACTTTCTTTCTAAAGCAACTTTTCACAACTGAATTTTAAAACCTTGAAAATCAAGGGTTTGTAATGGAAATGCTGACAGATGCAACTAACATGAAGTTGTACCAACCAAACATTGTCTAAGAAGTTTAGAGAAAAGATTGTTACATTTGCTTCATGGGATACATTTCCTTTGCTGAAATTACCAAATATCTCATAGTAGACTCCTTCATACTTAAAACTGTCTTGATACTGCTATTTTAGGAAGAAAAATGTTGAAACTAATAACTTCCTGAGAGGCTTGAAAGCAACTGTTGTCTCATCCCATGTTTTGGTTTAAATTTGATAAAGAAAACTCAGGCCCTGCCATTGGTGCCTCAGTATTCATTAGTTGCATATTCTTAGAAAATTGTTCAACTTTTTGGCAATAATAATAACAATAAGATATTCACAAAGATAAACCTTTCTTGTAACTTTCGAGCAAATGGAAAATTTTACTCTGTTACCAAATTGTCCATTACTGCAGTGTTGAGTACCATAGGTACCCCTCCTTGGGTTTCCCAGGCGGTATCACTATGGAAGTAGATTGCCCAACCTTCCTCTCAAAATTGTCCATAATAATAATTAGGAAATAAGGACTTACAGAAAGAATACAAGGCTACAGTGTTACTTATCCTCTATGATAGCTGAAAGTTGGTACTTGGATCTCTGAGAAAATGAAGGCAGTTTAAATATCTTTTAAGGGCTAAAAAAATGTGACGAATGTAACTTAGTCTAATATTCATGAAGGAAAAATGATTGCTGTGGAGGCAGAAGGATTTGTTGGTGAGATACATGCCTTTTGAACTTCCATTTTGTATAAAGGCCTTCACTTGGTTTGTGGCTTCTTTAGCAGAGAAAAGAAGTTACAGTTAACAAATTAATGAAAACCAAGTGATGCCTTTGAAGAATTCTTAAGTGAACCTTAACCAATGCCTTGGGCTACATGTTCAATGTGAGCAAAAAATTAAGGTGAACTGGCCACTGCTACTAAGAGTCAATTGACAGAATGCATGGGTCATTAATTTTGTGTCCTTTGTTTTGTCAGTGTGTTTTCGTGAGGCCTGGTAAAGAAAGTAAAACCACTGAAGCTGAAAATTGTCTGCTCTGTAGCTCATTTCCCCTCCCAGCATGCACTGACCCAAGGGAGTGGGCTTCAGGTCACTCTCCCCCATTTCCCTTCCAAACACTCCTGGCTCCTTCAAATTTCATAACAGATACGTTGGGTTGGTGGAGTGGTTAATTCTTTGCAAGTTTGTGCTTAATCATATGCACAACATAAGTACCGATAAAATCGAGATGTCTACTCACACTGTTTCCTTGTATTTTAAAAATACATTCTGTAACAGCCTCTGCAACCTCTGTTCCATACCATTATAGGAGAGGAGAGTGTGAAACTTAAATGGGTTGGTTCACCTTAATTTCCTGTTGTTTCATTACCAGTAACCACTGAGGGTCACCTTCTGGCTTTTTGTGCCATGAATGAGTGATGTGAAATACTCGTCTTAGCATGGCATACCAGGGCTCTCTCTGCTTTAAACTATGTTCTAAGGCCCTATGTCCAAAATGTTATTGTTCATCAACAAGTCCGTAAGGCCATATCAATGCACTCAGGGCTCTATTGTATTCTATTATCATGTAACTTTATTTAAAAACAGTACTTTAAGTATTAGACTTTTTAAAACTTGTTGCCTTATCAGGCTAGATTTCTACATCTCAGCAAGTGTACAGTTCTCATAGAAAGGATGCAGACTGGCCTCAACTAGAGTAACCATACCTCTGCCTTGGGCAAAGAAGCCAGAGAAGGTTTGCAGGTCTTAGGAAAAGAATATTCACAGGGTTTTTTTGATTGAATTGTTCGAAGTAGTACAAAAATTGTAGAATTGTGCATTGGTTTGTCCTTTTCTTTGGATATTTACATCTGTGTGCTTTGTTTAGCAGTAGCACTAGTTGGTGGCAGATGTCAGGTGCAAGGATGATTTGGATGCAGTCAGAAACAGCTCTGTCTTATGTTCTAATCTATATTTGTAAGTAATTTTTACTCGTTCATTTGGTTTAGTGTCCATTTAGGTGTTTTGTTTATCCATTCATTGACTCCTTCAGCAATTATGCCAAGTATGTGGTAGGAGTAGGTAGACAAAGATGAGTTAGATAGTTCCTAGCCTAAGAAATCTCAATTTTATGGGCTGTCAGGCATGTAAATAAATATGAGTTATTGTAGAGTGTTCTGGGAGGTAGGGCATTTGGGAAAGATGGAAGCCTGGAGCCCTGCCTGTGGACGGCTCAGTGAGTAGAGGGGCGAATGGAGAGATACTAAATACACAAGAGACAAAAGAGTATTCCCAGAACAATGCATAGAAGTGCATCCCTGACCATGTCATATCTTGTGTGGAAACTTCACTCTTAGACTAAGAATGTATGTGTCTCAGTTACCTAGTGCTGCTATAACAGAAATACCACAAGTAAACCAAACCAAATTCACTGCTGATGATTCCAACTCATAGGGATCCCTCCTTGGGTTTCTGAGGTGGTAACTCTACAAAAGTAGATTGTCCAGTGTTCTTTCTGAGGAGTGGCTGGTGGATTTGAACCGCCAGGCTTCTGGTTAGCAGTCAAGTGCCTTAGGCATGAACCACCAGAGCTTCTATACCGCAAGTGGGTGGCTTTAAAAAATAGAAATTTATCTTTTCACAATTTAAGAGGCTGTAAGTCTGAATTCAGGGCACCAGCACTAGGGAAAGGCTTTCTCTCTCCGTAGGCTGGCAGGAAGGTCCTATTCTGTTTGAGCTTTTGCTCCTGGGCAGTCTTCATGTGGCTTGACATCTCTCTTCCCCCATCTCTGCTTCTGGCTTGTTTGCTTAATCTCTTTTATATCTCCAAAAATATTGATTCAAGACACACCCTACACTCACCCTGTCTCATTAACATAACAGAGACAACCCCTTCCCAAATTGGACTATAAAAAACCAAACTCACTGCCATCTAAGTCAGATCCAACTCACAGCGACCCCTCCTGGGTTTCTGAGGCAGTATCACTATGGAAGTAGATTGCCCAATCTTCCTTCCAAGGAGTGGCTGGTGGGTTTAAACCACCAGCCTTCTGGTTAGTAGTCAAATGCCTTAGGCACTATACCGCCAGAGCTCCTAAATGGGACTATAACTACAAGTATATATATTAAAAAACAAAACAAAAAAAACTCACTACCTTCCAGTTGTTTTCGACTCATAGGGACCCCTCCTTGGGTTTCCGAGGCGGTACCTCTATGGAAGTAGATTGCCCAGTCCCACCAGCCTAACAGTTAGCAGTCAAATGCCTTAGGCACTACGCCACCAGAGCTCCCAACCACAGGTATAGAGGTTAGGATTTAAACACATATTTGGAGCGCACACAATTCAATCCATAATAGTATGTAACACAGCTGAGAGATAGATTTAGCAGCCATCTATTTTATTTGATCATTGAGCATCTACTATATGCAAATAATTGAACTAAGCTTTGCTGTGGGAGAACATAATGAATTACCCAAAGCAGATAATTTAGGGGCTACTAACCCAATGAATTTCTACATCTTCATCAGGGTTTCAATTCTGGATGCACATTATAGTCATTCCCACAGATTCAGATTAAATGGTTTAAGGTGATTTTCCAAGGTATATCTAATGTGATTCTAATGATATGATATGGCTTAAATTTTATTAAAATTCCTGTCTGCAAATATAATAAAACAGCAATAATAGCTCATATTTTCCCTGTGTGCCATGTACAGATTAAGCTTTCTGCATGTATTATCTTATTTAATATTCACAATGATTTTATAAGGTGGGTATTATTATGATTATTTCATTTTTGAGTTGAGGAAGTTGAGTATCAAGGTACTATAACATGGCAAAGTCATCTACTTAGTATGATATCACCTTAAGTTCCAGTTTTATTGAATTCCACATTTGTAACAAAATGAAAAGTAATTTTTGTGTAGACATAACCCAGTGTCCAAGACTCAGTTTAAAATATGTCAGTGAAAGATTTTTTTTTTCAATTTCTCACTGTCAAAGTATAATACAGTATCCACCAATTAGGAGCTGGTGTACTAAGCCTATAAACCAAAACAAATCCACTGCCATTGAGAATCATCTGACTCATAGTGACTGTAAGGGACAGAGTAGAACTGTCCCGTAGGGTTTCCAAGGCTGTAAATATTTATAGAAGCAGACTGCCTCTTTCTCCTGTGCAGCAGCTAATGGGTTTAAATGGTCAGTCTTTTGGTTAGTAGCCCAATGGTTTAACCACTGCAGTTCTTGGTGAGTACTTAATAAATGTTTATTGATTAATTGTTACATATTTTTAGAAATTATTGTAAAGAACTAATGTAAAATATGTTATATCATTACATTAAAGTACCTTGTCAACTCCTGAATTAAAGAATTAGGTAGATGGTTAACTTTTTTTCCCTACAAGTATCTCTTCAAAGAGTAGACTATTTCCAGACAAGTAGATGTGTGTGTCCCCATGCTATTGTTAATAATAAACAAACAAACAACAACATTTCATAGGATCCCTGGTGATGCAATAGTTCAGCGCTCGGCTGCTAACCAAAAGACTGGCAGTTCCAACTCATCAGCCACTCCGTAGGGGAAAGATGTGGCAGTCTGCTTCCATAAAGATTATAGCCTTGGAAACCCTATTGGGCAATTCTATTCTGTCCTACATGGTCACTATGAGCCCAAATCAACTCCATGGCAATAGGTTTGGTTTGGTTGGGTTTTGGTATGTGTTTCATAGACAGGGGCCCTGGAGGCACAACAGTCAGGCATTTGACTGCTAACCAGAATGTTGGTGGTTTGAATCCATCCGAAGGTCAGTAGGAGAAAGACCTGGCAATCTGAGTTTTCTGAGCCAAGAAAACTCAATGGAGCAGTTCTACTCTGTCATGTGGGGTTGCATGGGGTTGCTGTGAGTTGGACTCGACTTGACGGCACCAAACAACATGCCTTTCACACAATTAAATCACTTAATGCAAAGAACAATAGGAATAAGGAACAAACTTGAAGGAGCAGTTATTGTTGGTTGCTGTTGAGTGGGCTCAGTCATGAAGGCAATGAAATGTTTCCCAGTTTTGTGCCATCTTCATGATTGTTGGTATGTTTTGAGTCCATTGTTGTAGCTGTTGTGTCAATACCTCATTGAGGGTCTCCCTCTTTTTTAGTGACCATCTTCTTTACCAAACATGAGAAGTAATAATATATGAAAATGTGTATGTACAGTCTCAGTCAGTAGGAGAGATGATTTAACTGTTATGGGGATATAATAGGATTGAACCTATTTCAAACAATGATAGGCTTGTATGCTGCATCTAAGCAAAGTGATCTTATGAGAGCTGTGATCTTATGAAGATGTACCTACCAATAGATCCTCCCCACTTGAATATCAGGCATCATCTACCAGGGAAAGGGGGTGCATAGCGTGTGCAAACAAAGCCTTCCTGCCAGATACTGCCAACTACTTTACCTGCCTATGTTTTTTGAGAGGATGAAATAATTTGTTCAATCACCATGATCTCGCAAAAAAAAACCTATTTTTGTTTATTTGATAGTGCTTTTAGATAAATAGTAGTTTTAATTATTGTTTTCAAATTAGGCCCAAAACCTTCCTCTATGATGCAGATTCCATTTGGAAAATATATGTTAAGTATGGTTGCTTGTTATCTATAAATTAGGTTCAAGGTCAATATCTAAGAATATTCTATTAACTCTAAAGAGAAATGTTCAGTTTTATTTGGAAAAAACTCTTGGCAGACAACTGGGGAACTACCAGATGGAGGAGGCTGTGCCACATGGAGTATAAGTTTCTCCCTCTCTTCTTATTGATGTCTTAAATTGAACATGTTCCATCTGTCCACTCTCAATAATGACTAGCGACTTTTTTTTTATTGTAAAGGTAACAAATTCCATACAGGGTAAATTAATTCAAGTATTTAATGAAACGTGCAAGGCTCAATGCTCTGCACTGTGTAGGTTTTGAGGCTTCTGTATGGAAGTATGGCGCTCCAATGCAATTTCTAGAGCAGAGTTGTTTCTGCTTGGGGAGGGCATTAGAGCAATTCTCACCCAACGCCTCAATTTTATTGTCCTCTAGGGATTAAAATTCACAGCAATGGGATTATAAGAATTGTTTGAATCTGAGTTGATATTCTTAATTTTTGTTGTTGTTATGCACCGTCAAGTCATTTCTCCGACTCACAGCAACTCCCCCTTGGATTTCTGAGGCAGTATCTCTACAGAAGTAGTTTGCTCAATCTTCCTTCTGAATTTTTAAATCATTAGTTCATTGAAAATAATCACTTTTTTCACTATTCATTTCCTATCATGATAAAGTATTTTCGATCACACTAGTGTAATAATTGAGGAACACTAAACCACCTTTCTTTGTGTTGACTACTGTCTCAGTTCTGCTTTTCAAGTGTAATACGTAGATAATATTTTAAAACTTCCTTATTCTTAGCTTTGAGCCTTTTGAGGCTAACTCCTCAGGTTTGAATTTTTTCTTCTACCTTGTGGCAGGAATGGTAACCTTCCCAGATTTAACCCTAGTGTGACTATTCTGTTGCTCTTTTCATATTTCATTATTGATGCTATTAATAACACCAATATTTTATAATAACAACAGGCATTATTTAAGTTTTGCATACTTTAAATTATTTTGGCAGAACTAAATCTTTATTCTGTTTCTTGTTAAATGGATGCCCAAAACACTTCCAATGGAAAACCAATAAAGGAGTCATATGATTCTTTTATTGTTTAAGCAGGATTAAAATTTAAGCAGCTGTTTGGCCTGGTTACTACATATACTTTTAAAGTGCTGTGGGTTTTTGGAGGGGGGGAGTTGTATATATCAACTGTTGTGGCAATAAGCTTTGAAATGCTCACTCCTTAAATAGTTCAGGGCACTTGGTTTTAATTTTTGATGTGACAATCGTTTCTTTCTGTGACTAAGGTCTTCCCCTGGCACCCCCTCTGCCCTCACCCTTAAAGCTGCAATTGGAAGTTACTCTTTCCTTGCTTACAGATAATTGAAGCCGACCAAACTTGTTAAAGTCAAAACCAACAACGCCATGCTTTATTACACACCCTGTGTTTGGTCACAGACTCTAGTAGATTCTGCAAATGGCACAATTTATGCAGTGGCATGTCAGAAACTTAATGCTGTAATTTTCCTCTTCCTAATGGAGAATTAAGACTCTTAAAGGGCCGGGCTGTTCACATGGACCGAATCCCCACGGCTTGGGTGCAGAGGTCTCACAAAAATTTAGTAAGTAAGAAAGAGAACAAAGATTCTTAGTTGGAGGGGAAAAAAAATTGGATCGCCTGTGGCTGAGAAGCTGAGGGGGACAGGTAGGCACAGTGGGGTGCAGGATAATGAGGCGCATGGCAAATGTGATGCACAGATGTTAAGCCAACTGTAGCTCCAGCTTCCAAAATTGTGCATGCCACAGCACCATGCCTCGGGGCTATGTCTACACCAGAACATTTGGAGCCGTAAACGACGGCAACATTAGGTTCAAATTAATCTATTACTCCAGAGCTGTGAAATGTTGGTTGCTTGTTTCAGAATTACATTGCCTGTGGGTGAAATGTTTTAGGTAGATTTTAATGCAAGCTCATGGCTTGCTGAGGAGATTAAGAGGAGAAAGGGAAATTAGAACAGTTAGGAGAGTCGTGGAGGGGCACATTTCTGGTTAAAGTATATGAAAAAGTATTACATATTTCACAGGCAGGTCTGGTCTCCTGTTGGCCACCTGCTGGGGCTGAAATATCTCACATCATAATGAAGGCAAGTTTGCAGAAGACTTGTAAATACTTGAGCCCTGCAATTGAAGAAGGCAGACAAAGGCAGCTTTGGGGTCTCCCAAAGACTTTCGGGGGTTAGGCCTGTCAGGCAGGTACTCCAACTGAATTTGGTAATTTATTATTGTGCACTTGTTAAGTGAAACATGTAAAATTTTCTATTTAGGTTTTCACCCTTATGAGTTTAAGTAAACTCCTGAGTAGCAAGTAGCCTTGTGACATTTCAAAATATGTTACAGAGTAATCTTGGCCCTCTTCTGCTGACCTTCACTGACTTGCAGGCCCATTTTCACAAACTATGTGGGACAAAAACCATCTATTTTTTCAAAATGGGAAAACTAAATGTTGCATTAACCTGGATTTTTTTTTTTTTTTGTCAATTAAATAGAGTTTATTCAGTGGTGGTGGTAAGGGGGGGAGGCACTGTTTGGAAGTATCTATAAAGAATTTTTTTTACAATATTGTAGTTTTTCTTATAAAAACACTTAATTGAAATGCCTAAGAGCTGCCCAGCACAAAAGTCAATAAAAACCCTAGAATAGAGTTTATAGGGGTTGTCTATGTATATAATTAAATCCTTCAGGCACTTTAAAACTCTGCAAAATAAATGGTTATGCAAGAATAGCCTGCTGAGAGAAGAAATGCTTGTATCAGCTTTAACCAGCTGCTCCGTGTTCCATGTTTCTGTGTTGGAATGAGAAAGCTATTAGAACACTGGAAGACTGCAAGCCACATACAAATCATCTTTGTTACTGACACTTGGGGGAGTACTTTATAGTGGCTGTCAAGACCAATACAAAACATGGTTTGTGCCTGAAAAAGTCAAGGGCCATTATTTAAGAAGAAGATGTTAGTGATCCAAATAACTGAACAACATCCAGAATCTTCCCTGAGTTTAGCTGCTGTAGGGGCAGATTTATTATTGGGGCTGACTTAAGTAAATTAACATGTAGGTTTGCATTCTAGATTTGATGGCATAACAAAGGTTAAGTACTTGAAATAGTCTAGGCTGGAATAGGAGTAAAAGGAGACCAGTATTTAGATTTAATTTCAGTGTTCTTTAGGGAATACCATTTGATGGGATGGGATTCTTATGGGGGGCAAAGGAAGCCATGCTAACAAAAAAAGAGAAAAGAGAGAGAGAGATGTCTAATGAATGTAACCAATAGAAAAATCGTAGGGTTGTTTCTCTCCCTGGCCCTCAAAGTTATGATAAATGATAGCACAAGGAAAAGATAACCTACCATGAGAGTAGGATCACCAAGGCCAAATACTAAAACTCCCAGCTGACTGGCCCATACACTGCAGCCTCTGTTCGTGTTTATTTTTTCTGCTCACTCTTGGTTTCGTCAATCAGTATGATAGACGATAAGTCCTGACTAGAGCAGCCCGCGTCCTGCTCTCTCACGGTGGGTAGCATGTTGTGGTTGGCGCCGTGCAGTCGGAGGATCGCCCGCATCAGGAGCACCAGGGGATGAGGTTCGGAGCAGTCTTCCAGCAGCCAGCCCCTTGGAGAATAGCAGGCAGGAGCGTTATCAGCAGAGAGTGGAGTTGCCAAGAAACTGACCACACATTAGTAGCTTTGTTTGGGTAGAGTCTAAAGGGGCTGTAGCTCACAAACTTGAGACACTTTATGTTAAATCATCCCTGGTTTTAAGTGTTAAAAGAAAGTTTGTCCAAAAAGAAACCATGGCTGAGCGCCGCAGGCAGTTCTATGACAAGGATCCCCAAAATGAGGAATTTGTGGAGTTAGTGTGCTGAGGTGTAAATAGAGATCAATTAAAAACGAAAAAAAGGAGGATTCCTCTCTTGGTTCTGCCATTTACTTCTAAACAAACTATCTCCTAATGTGTAAAACGGCATTAAAAATGCCTTTAAAAGGAATCTGTAAATACCATGGGGAGCTTAAGTTAGCTGGTGACATGTGAAACACTGCTCAGTTAGCCAACAGCTCATCAGATAAATGGAATTTCCTGAATGCTATTCACAGATCACTAATGTTGTTTATCTACTCTCTCAGCACTAACACGTTTTACATTTCATTCTGGAAGAAGACTCTTACTTTATTTTGCTCGCTGGAAACTTAGAAAATTTTACTATCACTAATTAAAAAAAAAAAAAAAAAAAACGCATTTTGCAGAAGCAGACATTATTAAAAAATCAAGACTGTCATGGCTTGAGACATTGAAGTAGCCAAAATGAAATTCTTTGGATATCTTATGATGCAACATTGGTCAAACATTTCCTGTTCAACATTTTTTTCCTGGGTATTAGTGGTTGTTTTCCCAAGCACAGATGCCTTGGAAATCTGGTCTTTTCTGTTTCTGTAAGAAATTTCAAATAGGTGATTAGCTCACCTTCCCCACAGGCAATGCTTTTTGATAGAAAGAGTAAGGGAAACGTGACATTTTCTTTGCCTTGATAATTTTTCTCACTGTAGAAATCACATTAATGTGTTAAGGAATGCCTTCCCTTACCTTGAGGTACATTCCACAAACAAAAGGAATACTTTCTGATTCTAACTCTTTATACTTGATGCTATTACTCGTAACTGATGATGTATAGTAAGGTGAAACTTAACACTGGAATATTAGTTTTATTTCGGTTAATTATGTTACTAAGAGCTCATGAACCCTAAGATTTAGGGTTGGTCTGTTTCTAGTTATCCTGCCAAGTTTTTTACTTGATGGAGGGGGTCTGTTTCATTCTACTTGGCCTCTCCACCTTTGTAACCCCTGGTTTCCTCTTTTCCTGAATCACAAGTTTACGTTCTCCCCTTCTGTGAGAAGATTGAAAGCTTATTCAGCTCCAGAATGACTATGGTCACAAAATATCAACAGTGATTTTTAATAGATCCTTGCCTATCAAAATATTGTTGCTGAATAATAGGGTAAAGGTAGTTGTGGTTGCTGATAGGAAGGAATCTGACTATTAATAAAAAGCAGACAAGGGTCTTGAAACAGTACTTCCACTGTTACAATTTAGACACTTTATATTACTTTATTTAGTGCAACACCTGCAGCTACTCACATTGCTGGTGGCTGAAATAATCCAGGTCCACATTGAGAGAGTATTACAATTTCATTGTGCTATTTGTGCTTACTGTTTAAGCCTTTCTCACAGGAGAAAGCATTAGCTAAGTGTACAGTAGATAATAAAAAGGGGGATTTGGGCTCATCTGTTCCCCTTAAATCTGTCCAATAAAATCCCCCTTTGTAATTAGCATTTGACTCCTTTTCTCCCACTGGCTGGCATCTGAAGATGGGTAGTGGCACAGATTGTCATTTTTCATGTGCTTTCAAATGTCCCCACATTTCATGGCCTCACGGATTATGTCCTCTTCTGAGCCTCAGAAACAATGTGTACTTCCCAGGCTCCACTTCTTCAGATGCTATAACAGATGTCAGATGGAAGATGTTTGCAATCTCAACGGGAGAAAGGGAGCCTCATTTTAAGGCAATATTAACAAGCCATTCTTCATCTTTAATTGACAACTTGATTGAGATGTGATTTCAGATGGGTCCCTTTGAGTGATGCACTATTTTAACATCAGCCCCAAATGCTAATAATCATGCATCCAAAGATACGGTCTACAAAAAGTTCTAATGAAGCAGATTTCTAATATAGGCATAAAGATGTGTTTGTGTGTGTGTATATAAGGGGGGTGAATGTATGGGCTGAAACCAAGCTGGAGGTCATTTCTTCTTTATCCATGTTGGGCCAGCTCAGAGTTCAGGGGGATTCATACCCTTTTGACTTTAATTGCTCTGGGCCCACTGAGGCAACACAGTGGTGCTCTATTGGTTTTGAGGTCAAAGAGGCAATCACAAAGGCCTTCAAGAATATATTCAAACATTTGGGGGAGATAAACAGTATTCAGACATTTTATAAGCATAAAACTAGTTTCTAGGTAGTTGTCTAATTTCCTAAACCATGCTTGCTGAAGTTTATTTGGTATTGAAACATTAAGCTTAACCAGTCATGTTCTTTCTACTTTATGAAAATGTAGACAGGAAATTATCAGCAAATTGCTCGTTTAGAATTAAAGACAGGAAATGAACTTCAGCAGCTGAATTCTTGTAGTAAAAAGCTTCTACCTAAAACATAAGTAAAGCCAGCAAACCTTGCTTTTATTTTTAAGTCTGGGCTTTGTTATATCAACACAATATATTTAGATACTCTGTCCCTTTTCTCCTCAAAATTTCCATATTGCTTTTTACAGTATCCGTAACCTGTTTCTCTAATTTTCTTGTAATATTTTAAGTGTTACTGGTGTTTCAATGGTTTACTTATGTGGAAAAATACCATTTCTTGGATTACACTAATAAATTAAATGTAGGATATGACTCAGAAGTAGTAAATTTGCTCATTTATTTATGAGGGCATCAAAAAAAGTTGAACATCTCCTTCAGTTCCCATATTATTTTTATCTGAAATGCCAAGCTTCTCATTAAAATCTTGATTATAATATATTTCAATATATATTCCAAAATAGTTAATAATTTTTTCCTTGAGATGAACTTTTGGAGCTGTTTCTTTTCATAATTATTACTTAGACTTTATTCTTTATATATTATACTGCTGTTAGTATGATCAATATATCAGTAGTATCTACAGAATAATTCCTGTACTTAATTTTCTTTTATATTTTTGTTTTGCCATTTTTATTTCTCTCTATATTTCAAATACTCTAATATTCTTTAAAGTCCCCCTTATTGGTATTACATGATTTAAATAAACCACAGACATAATTCTTCTCCAACAAAATGATTTGTACCAGGTCTGACTATTTTGATTACCTTTAAGGAAAAATGAACTACTTTGGATTAAACAAGAAAGAACTCGAACTTTAGCCAAACTTTGAACCATTTACACAACTTAGCTTGAGGAAGTTAGAAAACGTTGGTTTTATGATTAGCTTAAATTTCACTTTTACAGCAATTCCCATTTCTTAACACTTCTTTCAGTGTTTTGGAACCAATAAAAGAGGAGGAATTACTCTATATTTCAAAAAATCCATTATTACAGATTCTTAGTATATGTCAGTAATTTTGAAGATAAAATATATTTAAATGAGATTTAATAAACTTAAAACCTTCTTGGTATTTATTTGATGATAAAATTTTATAAGATTGATCATATTAAATTTTAGCGTACATCAATTTATATACTTACCGTTAAATCCATAAGGATTGGATGTAAGTATTTATAGATGTTATTCTACCACCATTTTGAAAGTGAAGACTCAGCTTTTTTACTTTCTTATATTCAAAGTGAAATTTCTTTCATTAGATTTTGTAGAAGATGTTATTTAAGAGAAAATAGATTTTCTAATTAGATTTCCATCTTAGGAAGTCAACTTATGTCTTATGGAAATATCTCCTACAGCAGAGTCCAGAGTGTATTTAACTGACCTTTGGAAGAGATGTCCTCCAAATTGTTTTGCTGTTGTTGTTGCTATGTGCCATCGAGTCAGACCCGACTCATAGCGACCGCTCCTTAGGTTGCCGAGGCCGTATCACTACGGAAGTAGATTGCCCAACCTTCCTTACGACTTAGTAAATATTTTGTTCATTGGCGCATTTGAGTTTTTTGTTGTTCTTGTTATCATTTAAGTTTTCCTTACATTAATCCAAAGCACTTAGCAAGCTTTTGTTGAAGTACGCCTAAGTATAATGTTAGAGTAATTTCAGTTATCAGAACATCAAACTTGATGTTCTCTCACGTTTCCCTAACTCTTTTCACATCTCCGTGACTTGAAATTCATACAGTTGTTAACATATTAATCCAGATATCTAATAAGGAAACATGACAATATTCTAATTAGCAAGAGCTTTGACTTAAATTTTAAGTTTATACTAGAGCGGGTACATGAGGATAATTATCAATATTTATTAATTTAAGAGTTTTTTTTGTTTTTTAAAGAAATCTTTATTGTAGGAGAAAAAGATCTTAACAGTTGAGAGTAAGAAAGAAGAAAATTAAGCACTAATATGGGAAATTCTAGGATAAATTTCAAAGAGAATAGGATTTTTTTAAATACTTGAACTGCAATTATTATTTGAAGATTATTGTTGTTGTTAGATGCTATTAGAGTCAATTTTGGCTCATAGTGTGACCCCGTTTGACAAAGTAGACTTGCCACATAGTGTTTTCTAAGCTGGGAGCTCTGGTAGTGTAGTGGCTAAGGCACTTGACTGCTAACCAGAAGGCTGGAGGTTCAAACCCACCAGCCACTCCTCGGAAGGAAGATGGGGCAATCTACTTCCATAGTGATACTGCCTCGGAAACCCAAGGAGGGGTCACTATGAGTCAGGTCTGACTCGATGGCACATAACAACAACAACAGTCTTTACCAGAGCAGGTTTCCAGGTCTTTCTCCCAGAGAGCCACTAGGTGGGTTCCATCACCAGCCTTTCAGTTGACATTGGAGCACTTAAATATTGCACCTCTTAGACTTTTGCTGTTATATGCAAGTATGTGACGTGATGCTGCATGTCACTTGCTTTTATGATACACATTTTTTTGTTCAATCAACAAATACAGTCATTCAACCTTTTAGTACTAGGTGCTCTCTTTGAGGATGGAGATTCAGCAGTCACCATGGCAGACAAATTTCTTGCCCTGATAAAGCTTCCATTCTATTGGCGAGAGACAGATAATAAGCATGTGAGCCAAGAAAGATTGTTTCAGATGGTGATAAGTGCTGTGAAGATATAAAAATGTGGCAGAGTGAGTGATTAAGAGTGATCAGGGAGCATTAAAATATTCAATTCTATCTTGAATACTACAGTAAGTTACTCAGTCTCTACCTGGGTAAAATCCTTTGGCATCTACATAGGAAATAGCTCTGACTTCTGTGCTCAAGTGATAAGATGAAAAATCCAGTGTTACTTGCATTAAATATGTAGGTCCCTGGGTGGTGTGAACGGTTTGCACTCAACTACTAACCATAAGGTTGGTGGTTTCAATCTACCCAGAGATGCCATGGAAGAAATGTTTTATTTTCAACTGAACTAGTTAGTACAAGGTTATATTTTTCAATATGAAAAGACCAGAAAAAGATTCTTATGGAAGTTCATTCTTGGTTTGTTTTCTTTATTTACTGTTATTGTGGTATGTTGTTGTTGTTATGTGCCA
>NW_006921755.1:4308510-4352261 GCF_000298275.1 Orycteropus afer afer
CCACTATGCTACCAGAGCTCCTATTTCTTGATAGTGCTTTTTAAAAAAAAGCAAAATAGTTGATGTTAGTCAGAGATAGCAATTATTTGTCCTCTGAGGGAACTAAGAAAATGAAGACTTAAGTGATCTCCATTTCATATGAATATGACATACATTATTATTATTATACTGATTCATTTGTTCCTTCTATAAAGGAAATTAATTTATTTCCTTGTCCTGAGAACAGAATCATGACAGGCAGTCTATAGTTTTATCTTAGATATGTTGCCGTATCATTCTATTTTTGAAGAATAGTAAACACTGGTCATAAACTTGGGAGAGTATATGTGTGTGTGCACACACGTGCATACTTTGCTGTCATTAGCAATAAATGGTTCTTTGGGTTTTAGAAGCATTTTGTCAGTGATTTGTTGTATGGGTTGTACAAAGTGACTATTCTCTAAAACTAAGC
Source organism: Orycteropus afer afer (assembly GCF_000298275.1). Lineage (NCBI taxonomy): Eukaryota > Metazoa > Chordata > Mammalia > Tubulidentata > Orycteropodidae > Orycteropus > Orycteropus afer. Next base: position 4,308,962 of record NW_006921755.1, read on the forward strand.
ATTTACGAGAAGTGTCTTTCCATGATGTTGTTGTTATGTGTCCTTGAGTCGGACCCAACTCATAGTAACCCCTCCTTGGGTTTCCGAGGCGGTATCGCTATTGAAGAAGATTCCCCAACCTTCCTTCTGAGGAGTGGAAATAAACAGCACCATTTTATGACAAACTTGAAAACTGAATTAATACATTAGGGATCTCCAGCTCCGAAAGAGAAATTCACCAAAAGAGAGTTTGCTTCTATATAGAGCCCTGTACTTTCTTCTCTCTGATTGAGTCCATTGGACTAGTAGCTCATTTACAGGTAGAAATCTTATTGATGATAATGGAAGTCAGTGGAAAGTCAGTAAGAGTTTAGCCTCTACCAAAACTATAAAATTGGGCTTTAAATCATTGAATAAGTACTATCATTGTCCAAAAGAAGTGTTTATTTTTCCTAAGTTTTGCCTTTCATATCACACTCATAAATTTTTTTTAATATATACTTTGAAAAGTTAAGGCCAAGCCCTGGAGGGTGAAATATTGCAAACCAATTAAAAACAACTGAAGTGAGATTCTAAAATACAGGAGTTTTCCAACTCATGAACAATATTTAGAGAGCTGGTTAATTTTAATTCCTCGGGGAACCGTAAGTCTGGGCATTAATAGGCTTAGAGTGATAAAAACGGCTATATACTATGCACATATAGATGGTATTGTCAAAAAAGAAGCAATTAGTGGCAAGGAAAGCATAAGTATGTACACATATGGTGAGCAGGTTGAAATGTGAAATACGGCCAGGAATAAGAGCCAATGACAAAAAAGAAGTGGAAGTTGGGCTACTGTTTTAACTTACTTACACAATAGCAAATAAATGCTTTCACACAAACAGATCAACGTATTGATCTCAAATAATTAAAAAAATTTTAACATGTTTTCTGGACTGGTTTTTTTTTTTTTTTTTTTGACCAGTGGAGAATCTACAAGACATTGCTTGCCATTTCCTTCCCTTCATTTCTTTCACTTTCTTTTTTCTTCTTTGTAATTCTTGCTTTCTTTTTTCCCCCATTTATTCTTCCTTTTTTTGCTTCTAAATTGCTATTATATCTCTCACTTATCTCTAGTTTTCCTTCTTTCACTTCCCATCATTTCTTCATAATTGATTAAATTGATAGTTTAATTCAATTTGCTTGACTTAAAGGGACTGAAGAATCTTGACGGAATCTAAAATGCTGATTTTTCACAATCAAAACAAGGTCTCAGAGAAAGGGGACAAATGACTCTTGACATCTCTCTCTACGGTCATCATTTGTATGTCACAGAATACATCTTTGGGGGATAGTAGATGCATACCTTCACAGAATCTCTTTCTATTCTTTCCGTGTGCCTAACCCACACTACCTCATCATCTTCTTGGAAGAAAACTGTACCATAAACACATTTCTATCGGAAGTGAACCTTAAGGGACACATTTACATTTCAGTTTTTAAAAAGTTCTACAGCTGTCACTATAACATCTAACGGGCAGGTTGTAACCTTATCTACTATGTTATAGATTTTGTGTCAGTTTCAAGAGATATAAGTGGATGTGAAAGGAAAATATTTGAAAAATCTGATAACCAGCAACATATATTTTACTCCTCCAGAGCCAGAAAATCGGGGGACATGTGCAGGTTCATTTCTAGCATGAAAATTGTATTACTGTGACTAATTTAGGTGAAGAATGTGGTTTTTGGTGGAAGGCACTGTAGTGTGGAATAAATACGAATCATTTTTAGTATTATTCTCCATCTTAACCCTGTTTATTTTGGCTATGATTCTTTTTTGGGATGTCATCTTTCCCAAGAGCCAATTGCTAAAAGCTGGTTTCACTGGCAGAGAAATAAAAAGACAGTCGAGTGGGGTTTAGAGAGTGCTGCAATTAGTTCTGTGTGTATGGAACTGCTTATTTGCCCACAACTGGGTCTGAGGAAACTCTGCTTAGTATTTATTAGGAGTTGAATTTATATGAGAAAAAAACAGATGCTCAATTTTGCTACCTTTGCTTTTAAAGTTTAATGTGCTGTAAAATACAAGGATCTGTACAATTAAGAAGGTGCTCTACCCTTTAACATGTGCCAAATGTCCTTCACCTCCCTTTTCTGCAGATGCCCTCCTGTTTCTACAAAGCACCCAATAAGTAGTCCCTCCCCAGATGAGAGTCCCAATACCATATGATCTAGAGCACCATACTTGAGGTAAAATGACCTGAAGAGTTCGCAAATGTGATGGCTGCAATCATTTTCTGTATTCGCTGGTGTTTGGGACCCAGGTACTGAAAAGAATCCTTCAAAGGCCACTCCAGGGTGCCCCCACAATAATTGAAAGTAGGAAAACCAGTATCAGACGTCAGTATCTTTCGTTTGGATTTGAAACAGGAAATGACTTGGCATTTCTAATCTTGACTGGGAGACAGGCCCTGACTCCACAATTACAGAGCATAATTACTCCAAGCTCAGTCTACGAAGAACCCCCAACTGCTTGTTGAGGACCTGCCAGGAAACTGACCTGGGTGAATGGTCTGGAAAAGAACATGAGGTGACAAGAGGCTGAGATGCCATTTTCAAGTAAATCTACATGAAAGGGCTGCTTAGAAAGGTAGAGGTTGTTAAAATCCACTTGGCACAGGGGCATACTAGAGTTTAAGCTGAGAAAAACTGGCAACCTGCAGTGTTTGGGGCCTGAATCAAAATATTCATTGAAGCTTTGAATAGTGTGGTTTCAAAAAATCTTTTCAATAATTTTATTTTTTAAAAAAATCTCATTTTCAAACCACGCCATAAACATATTTGAGAACCACTCTGCCTTTCAAAAAATATGTGGATTCATATACGTGTTCTTCAAATGGTTACTAGATTTCCATGTAAAATGGGGCCATAGTCCTTTATACTCCCTCTGCAACTCATTTCTTCCTTTAAACATGCTGCTTCCTATTGATGTATCTGATGTTACTCCCTCCAAATTCACAGCTCACTGTGATTCTCATGCCAGTTGCAATACATAAGTTCTTTTATGCTTTCCTTTTTTTTCCCCCCCTAAAGATCAACCTTTCAGCTTTTAAGTTGGCTCCTAACAAAAGCTTTTGTTGTGGTTTGCTTATATCATGCTTGGAAGGACAGCAAATAATAGGTTACAGTAGTGGAGCTGGAAAATTTCAGAAGACATGATTCTCATGTCCAAGTAGTTTTTCACTTTTTTTGTGGAGGTTCAAAATGGCAATTTTTGGTACGGTCCTTTAGGAAACCCACCAGTTTTTGGAATAACTCAAAATGGTGAATTCAAAAGAAAAATGAAAAAGTCACAGAACTCTGAGATTAAATTCCTTCTCCTGTGGCCAGAGAGGGGTAAAAGCATTGGAGGCTTCACAAGGGCTCTAGCTGTGCTGGCCAGTCATTCTGAGCTCTTGCTGGAGGGGAGGATGACATGTACGTGCAAGAGGGTACCATGCACTCTCAGAAGTGGGCAAAAATGGCTTTGAAAGTTCAACAAGACAGAAAATAACAAATGCTGGCGAGGTTGTGGAGAGATTGGGACTCTCATACACTGCTGGTGGGACTGTAAAATGGTACAACCATTGTGGAAAGCAGTATGGCGATTCCTTCAAAAGTTGGAAATACAAATACCATTTGACCCAGCCATCCCATTACTAGGTATATACCCTAAAGAAGTGAGAGCCATAACAAGAACAGATATATGCACGCCGATGTTCATCGCAGCACTATTTACAATAGCCAAAACTTGGAAACAACCTAGATGTCCAACAACTGAGGAATGGATAACCAAACTTTGGTACATTCACACAATGGAATACTATGCAACGCTAAAGAATAATGTAGAATCTGCAAAACACCGCATAACGTGGATGAACTTGGAGGACATTATGCTGAGCGAAATAAGTCAGTCACAAAAGGACAAATATTGTATTAGTCCGTTATTGTAAAAGTTAAGGAAAGGTTTATATATTGGAGGACATTTTCTTTGTTGGTTACCAGGGGTGGGAGGGAAGGGGAGGGAATGCTGTTAGATAGATAGAGATAAATATTGATTTGGGTGAAGAGAAGGGCAATGTACCAAATGTGAGTGACCAATACGGCAGCATTGAGGATGAGAAAGACAGAGAGAGTTACATGGGCAGTACAAACAACAAATATGAACCCCTTTGCATATACAATACTGAGTTGTCAGTGAAAGCAAACATGGGTATAGGGACAGATAGATGGGTGAACAAGCTAAACAATTAGGTATGTCTAAATGGAGAGTGTATCCAAGATCATATACAGGGTTGGCAGACAATGGGCCTATAAGTTCATGTGAATGATCAGAATTCCCAGGTGTATAGTAGAGCTGACAAGGGGCAAGGTTATGGTCATTACTTGGTCACAGCCAGCTACCCAGAGGGACCGAGTAGTTGATCCTGCGGGCTTGGGACCATAGTCGCAGGGGACATCAAACTCAATTGGCATAACATACTATACAAAACATTGTTCCACCTACTACTTTGGCGAGTAGCGACTGGGACCTTAAAAGCTAGGAAGCTGCCATCTAGATGCAACAGCGGGTCTCTCCTCATCAAGAAGAAAGAAGAAAACCAAAATTAATGGAAACAATCAGTCCTAGCGACTGGTACACCATCCGATCTGCAACCTATACAACTATGAGACCAGAAGAACTAGATGGTGCCCAGCTACCACTGCCATCCACTTGGAAGGGATGTAGGAGATCCTGCATAAAGAGGGAGAACAATGTGGTACAAAACTCAAAATCATTTGGAGGCAAAAAAAAAAAAAAAAAAAAGAAGGTGGGGACCAGGTTTGCTGGTCCAATGGAGCCTGGTGTAACCACTGAGACTATGGCCCCTAGCTGCCCTTCAGGTCTGGAATTGAACCCACAACTGTGGTTTCCAGCCAAACAAAGTACAGGCATGTGAGTTAAACATTTACCTCAAGTAGACACACGCCCTGGAGAGAACAATCATGGGAGAAGGAAGGGCTTCTTATGCACAGGGAGATAGCTCAGGGTGCAGAAGAGTATGAAGGGATGGACACTGGGAGGAGGTAACTATGGGGAGGAAGTGGGAGGGGAGCTGCTGCATTGTAAATTTTGGTCAATGACATGAGACAAAGTATATGTGAACTGCTGTATGAAAAGTGAATTTACTCTGTAAATCTTCACCCAAATCCTAATAAAAAAAAAAAAAAATGGCTTTGAAGTGACATCCTCTAATTTCAAATGTTTGATACTGAAAAACAGAACTAACAACTTTGAAGGAATCAAAGGCCCTTATTGCTAAACTGTTCCCAAAGATGCTGGCCAAACTGGTCTAAGTATATAGGATAAATAGCAACATTTGCAAATTACTATATTAAGCAGCCGGTAAACAAAATATTGAGAATGGGCTGTAAAACATGATATCTAAGTTCCTTGCCATGGCCATGTCTTCTGTGTCCTGATTTCCCCAACATTCCCTTCATGAGCTTCAGCCATCCCGGCTTCCTTTCTGTTCCTCAACGAGATGCTTTTCCAGCTTTCTGTGTAGAAGGCCCATTCCCATGATTCAAGTCTTAGCGCAGTGTCACCTCCTTAATAGGGACTTCTCTGATTACAGCTATCTAAGGTTTTCTACTTTTGTTTCTATTAGTCTCATTATCTTCTTTCTTTTATATTTTTCATGACCTTCTCCATAGGCCATATGTATCTTGTTATTTATGTGTTTACTTATTTATGATGTGTTTGTTTCCCCTTGAACCTCAAGAATATAAGCTCCAGAAAGACAGGAAACTTATGCGTTTCATTTACTTCCGTATCACCCATACTTAGCTTCGTGCCTGGCGGAGAGTAGGTGCTCAATGAGTATTTTTTGAATAAATGAAATTGTGACTCAATGAGAGAGTGAACAGCATGCACACATTATTGTATGCCATGTGTTTCTTTTACTTTTGGGAAGCTTTTGATCTGATTCAATAGACAAAAATAGGAAAAAGGGGAAAACTACAATTTTGAGAAATCTGAGAGAACACTACTATAGATGCAATAACATCCAGAGTTTTGAGAGATTTATTTGGCCAAGGGGTTTTTGAGAATCTTATGTAGAGGAAATTCTTATGATGGTATGAAGAATGGGGGAAAAGAGAGTACTTAAATGAGAATGTCTATGAATGGTGATGGGAGAGCTCTGGTAGCATAGTGGCTAAGACACTTGCCTGCTAACCAGACGGCTGGCGGTTCAAACCCACCAGCCACTCCTCGGAAGGAAGGTTGGGCAATCCTACTTCCGTAGTGATACTGCCTCGGAAACCCAAGGAGGGGTCACTATGAGTCGGGGCCGACTCGATGGCACATAACAACAACAACAACATGAATGGTGAGATAATGAAGTTGAAAGTTACAAAGGCAAGTTAAAACAAGCTATACTATTTGTTATTATGTTAATAGTACGAACAAAATTTATGGTGTGGTGATCACTGAAGATCTTCAAAACTAAACCAAACTCACTGCCCTCGAGTTGATTCCAACTCATAGTAACCCTCACTGGGCTTTCGGAAATAGATCTCCCTATCTTCCTTACACAGAGTGACTGGTAGGTTTGAACTGCTGACCTTCTGGTTAGCAACCAGATCCCTTATCCACTATACTACAATTCTGCCTGTGTCAGCAACTGTTGTTCTCCATTGTGAAAGTGAGGCAATGATTGGCCACTGAAGTGATCAGGTAGGAAATAAATTAAGTCGATGTAGGCCCAATGTAAAAAGATTGTTGACCCTAAAGAGGGAAACCACTTTCACTCTTCAGCAGAAACTTTAAAGCTAAAGCAGTTAGTTCTTAGTGTTGTAGGTTCTTTAGAGCAAGTTTAAACCATTCCAGTGAAGAGCTAAATGTGTGAGTTGAGGTGCTGAGGAGAAACTACACTTAGAGTGTGATACTTACTAGATGCTCATTAAACATCTTGTAGGTGAATCAACTAAAAAGTGAGAAATTAAATAGTACTGAATCAGTATTGGAAGGAAGACTGGGCAATCTACTTCCATAGAGATACCATCTTGGAAACCAAGGAGAGGTTGCTATGAGGCGAGACCAACTTGACAGCAGTGAGTTTGGTTTTTTTTTTTTTTTTTAATTAATATCTTGGAAATCCCCCAAAATGCTTTTGGGAAGACTGATCTATTTATAACATCCACCGTGAAAATAACCTTTAACCTGGTTTCCCAAAGAATGATCATCTGTACAAAATGTAGTCATTGCATTATCACATCATCAAGGAGAGATGATGCTTCCTATCCCATGTATCTAAATAAAAAGGGGGGGGATGATATATTTGATTAAAGGAGCCTGCAGAACAGAACTTATTTATTCTAAGGCCTATTTATTCCAGGCCTAGATGGTAGACTTAAATGGGAAAGGTTTCACCTGAAGGGAAACTGAGTGAATATGTGAGTTAATGACTTCTGAGAAGAAATAGTTGCCTCAAGACACCAGAAAATGTTTTTGTAAAATAAGAGGTAAATTCAAAGAGGACATTTGTATACTCAGGTATAAACTAAAAATAGCCCCCTAAGGCATTTTAAATCTTCTATTACTTTGCACAGAAGGAGCTCTGGTGGCATAGTGGGTAAAACATTAGGCTGCTAACCCAAAGGTTGGTGGTGCCAACCCACCAGCCGCTCCACTGAGAAAGATGAGGCAGTCTGCTTCTGGAAAGATTTACAGCCTTGGAAGCCCTATGGGGCAGTTCTGCTCACTCCACTAAGGTCACTGTGAGTCGGAATTGACTCGATGGCAGTGAGTATGGTGGATTTGTTTTTTCCAATTATTATGCACTTTTGCTTGCTTAATTTTATTATATTCAACCAACCCCACGTTGCATAAATATTTTCACCCCCAGTAGATTATAACATGAAAGGAAGTCACAGAGAATAGAGAATCCATATGATTGATTAGAAAATAATAATATTTTCTATTTAATATAATTTAAAGCACAACACCACCTGGTTATAGAGGCTTCTGACGTACTCACTGCCGTGGAGTTGATTCAACTCATAGCAACCCTTCCTTGGGCTTCTGAGGTGATTCTCTCTATGAAAGTGGATTGCCCAATCTTCCTTCCAAGGAGAGGCTAGTGGGTTTGAACTGCCAGCCTTCTGGTTAGCAGTCAAATGCCTTAGGCACTACCCACAGAGAAACGATATTCTCACTCCCATGAGTGCTGTCTCCTGGGCATTTTCAGAGCAGCCACCTATCCAAGTCACTTAGACAATTAAGCCCAACTTTTAACAATGGCCTGCTGGCCAGAAGAGACCAGGCTGGTCAGTTTAGTGGCCCACCTTCACTTCTAAGGACCCTCACCTACCTTCCTGCCTAGTCACCACCACTAATCTGGAATAAGATCTGCATCCTGTTTGTGGATCCAGGTTTAAGCTTCATGAGTCCGTGGAAACTCATCTGATGAGAAGATTAAGCATAAAATGCCATGGACAAATGAAGAACATAATCTTTGGGCCTTGTAAGTCTTTGATTTCAGTTAGGATGTTACTGTGACTTCTTCAGTGCCTGCTGACTGCCTGGGTGGTCACCAGATATAGATAGTACTTTCTAACTGAACATGTCATATTCCCGACATAACTAAAATGCTTCCTCAGTTTCGAAGTGAAGGGTTGGTCAAGTTGGCAGTTTTCTTCACAGCAGAGCAGATTTTATAGAATCCCTCCGGAAGATTTTACTATAAGTAAACGGACCATTGACTGGAAAGCCAGAACCACTGTTTGTGAGCCAGTGCAGTTAACACTCATGTATATATGGGTGTAAAAATCTTGGACCATATAATCATCATATGCTTTATCAAGTTTTTTTGTGTTTCATTTAAAAAGCATTGAATAACATTTTCACCGTGTCCAGTGTTAATACATCCAGTGAACTAAAACACGGGTGCAGAGAGTGGGCTCCAGGAGTGACCCAATTTGGGATTTAAAAGATGTGTTTGAGTTAAGAGCATAAAAAGCCTTAAACTTGTAAAACTACAGACTATTGTATCCTCCTAACTCCAGAACTGCTCTGCCTAATGCTGTCCAACTTGGCAATAAAAACAAAATGAAGAAAGCCGAAACACTTTTAGACTCACACCAAGTATGTAGTATTTCAGCCTGACAGGATTATTCCTTGGCTGGAGTGACTTATGTTGGAAAGGGAAGTTTGCATGGAAATGCCTTTGAGGTTAATTGTAATGTCATTAGTGTGATGCTATAATCACATCTCTGAATTTCCTTCATAAATTTCTTTTCTATTTTTATCCTGTTTTTATTTTTAATATACTACTTTCTTGAAAAAGCCTACCGTCATCGTATGAAAATATGCCCTTTTTTAAAGCCACATGAAAAGCAGTCCTGTGCACAAACTGTAGTTTGTAAGAGCACAGTGATCTGTCCTCTCCCACTTTTCAGTTCCTTTTTTATTCCTTGATCTTAATATAGTCATGTACCAGGAGTAATTTTCAATGACCACACTCAAGTGGCAGGTAAAACACTGAGGTTGGGAAAAACAGGTCATATGCTAGTATTTCCATTATGACTTCCCGCTATAGTATCACCCGAATATGGCTAAACCACCATAGATAATTCTTTTTAAGAAAATCATCTGTTTAGCCAAATCTGTGGTAGATTTGCGGCACAGACTATAGTAGAGGAGGAACTCAGTGGAAACCACAGAAGCTGCTCAGGAACGCTGGAAGATTGTTCTAATCAGATTGCTTCAAGCTACTTTGGCTGCTGTAGACTCCCTCTGTGGTGACGGAAGCACAGGGGCTAGCCTCTGGGTTCTGTGGAGTTCCCACCATTGTCTGTTCCCTTGACCTTTAGTGAGTTTGTCTCGATTGTTCTTGAGCTGTGGGAGAAAGACTCTCAGATGAGAAAACAATTGTTCCCACTGGGGACACTGCTCCAAACCCATCCTTTGTTCTGGGCTCACTTTCACAGCAATAGAGTCCCAAATTTGGCAGTGCTACTCTCCTGCACATACTGTACCCTAATTTCCACTTCTGGAAATGCATCTTGAATGTGACTCCTCATGAAATATGGTCATTTCTTCTAATCTTGTTTCCCTTTCAAAACAAACTGTTTTATTCCAAGGCTTGCAGAGTGCTGCATCCATATCAATGACTCTTTTCTCTGATGTCCTCAGCTCCAACACATTTCCTGGGCAAAAGGCTACATGGAGCCTGCCATCAGGGATGGCCGAACTTTGGTTGACATGTGCTGCTTTGTGGTAGGTGGTTGCAATCAGAGCCTGTGCATTACATCTCCACCCCCAAAGCCAGACATCAAGAACTGGCACCTATCAGCTCTTACCATCTGATGTTGTTTTTGTTATGTGCAATCAAGTCAGACCCAACTTATAGTGACCCCTCCTTGGGTTTCCGAGGCAATATCACTACGGAAGTAGATTGCCCAACCTTCCTTCCAAGGAATAGCTGATGGGTTTGAACCACCGCCAGCCTTCTGGTTAGCAGGCAAGTGCCTTAGGCACTACGCTACCAGAACTACCATCTGATAGAGACATGAAAATCTGTGCAGAATTTTCCAGTTAGAAAATACTCAATAGCATGTTTGGTAAATAAATTCCTGATACAGGAAAAATAGGATATTGTAATAAAATAGAATTTTGCACCCAAATCATAACATATAGGAGACCGAATTTAAAAAGTAAGAATTATGAATTTGAGAATTCATTTGTAAGCCCTTGCTCTCTTTCTAAGGGTTTGTCTGATAGTCACACAAAGGATTACAAAAAACTGGCTTTTTTTCAGATAATAAGAATTTTCTTTGATTTTGTTGTTCGGTAAAACGTAATTGTCTCCCCCATTAGTAAACTAATGCAGGAGTCCTTGGTAGTACAAACGGTCAGTGTGGCTCAGCTACTAACTGAAATTCAGAGGCTCAAAGTCATCAGAGGTTCCTCAGAAGAAAGACCTGGTAAGCTACTTCTGACAAATCAGCTGAAAACTCTGTGGGGGACAGTTCCATGGGGTCCCTGTGAGTCAGAGTGGACTCCAAGGGAACTGGTTAAAGTAATGCAAATGGACTATGTGCAATCTTGACCTGTCCTGACCCCTGGTGATCCATTACCATGGGTTATTTTGTTTTTCCACAACATATAACAATACTAAATTGCCCAAAGATTCCTATTTTGGCTACAATGCTAAACCAGGGACTTGCCTAAGGACACAAAGGAAGTGATTGAAGACTGATGATGTTAGAAATCTCTTATAAGTGGGCAATGATTCTCTTTAGTCTGTGAACATCACATACCAAGTCAAATGACTTCAATGATTTCCCTGCCCACTGCCATGCATACAGAAAAAAACAAAATACTTCTTCAGTTAAGAGGGACAACAGTATTGCATTTAGTGCAGGTCTGAGAGGTACTGCTAGTCAGTTAAAGTTCTTGTAGTCATTAAACAGTTTCTGTAGGAGCCTGTATGTGAATCCTGGAAAACTCCACTGATTTCCCTTTTCATTACTGATCAATGTGTGAAATCTCTTGACCGAACATAATAAATTCACATTGGATGTGGATGTCTGAAGGAAAAAAATGTAGTTGGAATCCTGATTTACAGTGATAATTTTGTGACTTTTGAGCATTTGGCAAATACATTTCTGTTGTTGTTATGTGCCGTCAAGTCAGACCCGACTCATAGTGACCCCTCCTTGGGTTTCTGAGGCAGTATCACTATGGAAGTAGATTGCCCCATCTTCCTTCCAAGGAGTAGCTGGTGGGTTTGAACTGCCAGCCTTCTGGTTAGCAGTCAAGTACCTTAGGCACTATGCTACCAGAGCTCTCACCTTAGGCACTATGCCACCAGAACTCCCAAATAGGAATTTTCTTGTCCTTGAGTTCTTCATGCATACAATGGGGAGAATAACTCTACCTCGTTGGCCCATAGTAGATTTTCAACATATATTAGCTCCACGGCATTAATGTGGAGAAGTTATAGAAAAGATATAGGCTTTAGGTAACTCATGAAGTTTGAGTAAATAAAATTAAATACTTTATATATACCAAAGGAGTTCTGGTGGCCTAGTGCCTAAGACATTTGACTGCTAACCAGAAGCCTGGTGGTTCAGACCCATCAGCCACTCGTCAGAAGGAAGACTGGGCAGTCTATAGAGATACTGCCTCAGAAAGCCAATGAGGGCTTGCTATGAGTTGGAACCTATTTGATGGCAGTGAGTTTTTGTTTTGTTTTGTTTTGTTTTTTGGTGTTTGTATCCAAACCCACTGCCATCAAGTTGATTCTGACTTATAGCAACCCTACAGGACAGAGTAGTTGCTGTACAAGGTTTTCTGAGGCTGTAGATCTTTATGGAAGCGTTCTGCCTCATCCTTCTCTCATAAAGCAGCTGATGGATTTGAACCACCAGGATTTGGGCCAGCAGCCAGATGGTTTAACCACTGCACCACCAGCTGCTTTGCTTTATATGTAGTACTTGCAAATTATTTTATTCATCTTTATAATAGTTCTGGCAAAGATCTACTCTGAGGGCTATAGGCACTATGGAAAATCACACTCTTCTTCCTCCTCTTAGTTTGTTTATACAGGAGAAATTAAGTATAATGAACACTAAGGGTTATGTATAGGGTTACCCTGATTGTGCTCATGGCTACCGTTAATGTTCATTGTTAGGTGCCATTGAATTGACTCATAGTGAATATATGTAGTGAACAGAGTAGAATTGCCCCATAGGGTTTTCTTTCCTGTAATATTTAGGAAAGCAGATCACCAGGTCTTTCTCCCACGAGCCGCTGGGTAGGTTTGAACTACCAACCTTTAGGTTACCAGCCAAGCACTTAACTATTGTGGTACAAGAGCTCCTTTTACACCTGTGTTTCAAAAGAAGGGAGAGGGGGAAGCATGCCTTGAAGGGGAACAAGGAGATACGTAGTCATCTAGGGCAGGAGTCATCTAGGACAGGAATCTGTGATCAGAAATTATTGGTTGAATTAATTAATGAATAAAAATAGACAATGGAAGGTGACATGTTGAAATCAGGAACATTTTGCCAATTTCTCTTCTACCTCACAGATACTTTTTAGCTATTTCCAGTACAGGCTATTTATTTCCCTTACCAGTCTGTAGCCCTTAAGGAAAGGTCTTAAGACGAGCCACTTAATATTCCATCTTCATCTGGAAGACAAGAAAATGGAATAGGCAGGGGCAGATTACCAAATAAGAAAGGCAAGCATGGGCTTACTTGTGTTTACATTGCTTATTGGGTACTCTATCCCTGTCAGGAAATGTAAATTTGAAGAGTTTTTGATTATGTAGGAAGGTGCTGTGGTTTTAGGAGAGAGACAGATGCCAGCTATACCTAGAATCTGATGTGGTAAAAAAAATGTAAAATTGTTCACTACAGATTAGTAAGTACAAGTAAGCCTGTGTTTACCTTGATTATTGAATAATCTGACACTGGGAATAAGGATAGCCTTTGGCTACATTACAGGAACTCTGGTGGCGTAGTGCCTAAGGCGTTTGACTGCTAACAAGAAGACTGGCAGTTCAAACCCACCAGCCACTCCTTGGAAGGAAGGTTGGGCAATCTACTTCTGTAGAGATAACACCGCAGAAATCCAAGGAGGGTTTGCTATGAGTCAGATCCAACTTAACAGCAGTGAGTTTGGGTTTTTGGTTTTTGGCTACATTTCAGATCTTTTCTTTGAGTTTGGTAAGCATGTTTGGGAGAAGATAAAGACCACCTGTCCTTACCTTTGGTAAGATAGAGCTCCTATGTGCTTAAAAAAAAAGCAATCATTATTACTTTCCTTGTTCCACCTCAACCCACTTCATCCCCATTGGTTTGGCGACAATGAAATCCACGCGTGCACCTCTAAGCAACTGGGGTAGCAGCATCCCTACTTAAGTAGCATTAGTTCTTACTAATGGATGTTGAAAGTGAAATCCAACTACTTCTCCACTTATGTTTAGGAAACTGTGAATTTTTTCCACAGGTTCTATAGACTTGATGTTATGTAATTGGATGTCTCTTGTTATAAGATTCACATATTATACTGAGTTATATTATTTCTCAATAAAGATGTTTGCCCAGCCCTCTAAGTCAATGAATTCATTAGAATTATTAATATCATCTGTTTGAGATTTACCTGAAAATTGTGTTCATTTAAGTTAAGCAGGTATGCAAGTATAAGAAAATCTGACCAGTTTATGTAACAGACTTTTTGAACATTTTTAGACATACATACTTTCTCTTTTTAAGACATATATATATTTTGCCAAGAACTTGCCCCTCAATGTTTAATCTTGTGGCTTTCAGGGGAAATCTAATTTGTACCCTTCATTTACACTTGACTCAACAGATTGTTAGCCAAGTGCTGGATGACCTTACAGCCCATGGGACTTTTCAGGTTTATTGGTTCTCTCTGGGCTCTGTAGCTTTGCTCCTCAATTCCTACTGGATCATAAATGCCATATGTTTTTTTGTTTTGTTTTGTTTTACTTTTTATTGTGTCTTGGGTGAAAGTTTACAGAGCAAGTTGATTTTCCATTCAACAATCATATACATTTTCTACTGTGCAATTGATTGCAATCCTCACAATGTAACAGCACTCTTCCCATTTACTCCTTGTGTTTACTGTTTCCATGTGTCCTTCTTTCCTATACCTTCCTGCTTTCTGAACTTTATCCCCTGGCGGATGCTGCTCTTTTGATCTCATATACTTGACTGTTCTAAGAAGTGCATACCTCCCTGTTGCTTGTCTTACAGGCTTGTCTACTGTTTGGCTGAAAGTTGAGCTTCTGTGGGGAGTTCAGTTCCAGACTTGATGGGTGTCCACAGGCTTGAGGATTCCACTAGTCTCCAAGCCTGTTCTTTTTTATGATTTTGAGTTTTGTTCCACATTTTTCTCCACTCTATCCAGGACCTCCTATTGTGGCCCCTATCAGAGAGGTCAGCAGTGGCAGCCAGGTTCCATTAGTCCTTCTAGTCTCAGGGTTGAGGATATTGAGTTTCATGTGGTCCTTAGTCCTTTGGACTAAATACTTCCTTGCATCTTTGATTTTCTTCCCTCTTCTTTGCTCAGACAATGAGAGACCAATAGTTGCATGTTAGATGGCTGCTCACAAGCTTTTAAGACCCCAGTCACTACTCACAAAATTAGTATACAGAACATTGTCTTTGTGGACTATGTTATGCCAATTGACTGTGACATCCCCTGAGACTATGGTGCTGAGCACTCCGGTCCAGAGAGTCATTTCTGCAAGGTATTTGGTTATGGCTAAGAAGTTTTCATAACTTTGACCCCTGTTTGCCCTACTGTATCATTCATGGATAGTTGTATGCTCTGCTACATTCATGGATATTTTTGCAGCACATATAGACACATATGTAGAAATATCCTCTGTCAAACCTGGGTGGGTATAGTCCCATTCACTGTCCTGTAGCTATGCAGCTTGTATGTCTATGTATCCACTCATAGATTATTTTCCTTACTGTTATTGCAGGTTTGTGTGTGTGATAGTATTTACCTTTTTGCCTTTAACTCTTTTGCTCCCCTCAGTTATCTTCCTCTGCCTTGTGTTGACTTTCCCCTTATTTTATATTGCCTTTCACTTCACTCAAGTTAATATGTTTCTATTCTTTAGTTAGTGATTTACTCTCCCTTTCCCCCATCCCAGGTGATGTTCAAAGAATGTTTCTTTCTTTATGTAAAACTTTTATTGACTTTTTACACTACTGGTTTTATACCTTTTTGTCCTTTTGTTCTTTTGTGATTGACTAATTTCATTCAACATAATGTCCTCTAGGTTCATCGATGTTCTGAGATGTTTCACATACTTATTATTGATCTTTAATGTTGGATAGTATTCCATTGTGTGTATGTACCACAGTTTATTTGTCCATTCATCAGTTGATGGACCCTTAGGTTGTTTCTATCTTTTGCTATAGTGTTGAACATGAAGTAATGCTCTGATGAACATGGATATGCATGTATCATTCATGTCACAGCTCTTGTTTTTCTAGGATATGTACTTAGTAGTGGGATTGCTCAATCATATGGTATTTCTGTTTCCAACTTTGTAATGAAGTGCCATACCATTTTCCACAGTGGTTGCACCATTTTACAGTCCCATCAACAGTCCATGAAATTTCTGGTCTCTCTTCACCTTCACCAGCATTTATTGTTTTCTGTTTTTTTGAAATTTGCTGTTAATGCTGGAGTGAGATGATATCTCATTGATGTTTCATTTACCTCTCTCTAATGGCTAATGAAGGAGCTCTGGTGGCACAGTGCCTAAGACATTTAGCCTGCTAACCAGAAGGTTGACAGTTCAAACCCATCAGCCATTCCGCAAAAGAAATATGGGGCAATCTACTTCTGTAAAGATTTACCACCTCAGAAACCCAGTGAGAGTCACTATGAGTTGGAATCAACTCAATGACAGTGAGTTTAGTTTTAACGGCTAATGATTTCAAGCATTTCTTCATGTGTTTCTTGGCCGCCTGAATACATTTTTGGTGAAATGTCTGTTCATCTTCTCTGCTCATTTATTAATTGGATTATTTGTCTTTTTGTTGTTGAGGTGCTAAAATTTTCTACAAGTTTTAAAGATAAGTCCCTTATCTTTATAAGGGACTTATAAGTGCAACATAAGGTATGTTGCATTTTTTCCTGGCCTATAGGTTCTCTTTTTACTTTTTTGGTGAAGTCTATTGATGCACATAATTGTTTGATTTTTAGGATGTCCGTCATCTGGTTTGTTGTCTGTTGTTTATGCATTTTTAGTTATCTCTGATAGTGTATTTATGACATATATTAGGGCCCTTATTTTTTTTCTTTGATGATATTTATAGTTTTAGGTTTTACATTTACGTCTTTGATTTATCTTGAGTTAGTTTTTGTACATGGAAAGAGATGAAGATCCTATTTCCTTTTTCTGCAAATGGATATCCAGTTTTGCCAGCACCATTTGTTAAAGAGATTATCTCTTTCCCATTAATGGTTTTGGCCCTTTGTCTAACATCAGCTGTCCAGAGGTGAATGGTTTACTTCAAGGTTCTCAATTCTTTTCCATTCGTTTATGTCTCTGTCATTGTACCAATACCAGGCTCTTTTGGTTACTACGCTGTGTATAGTGGATTTTGAGATTGAGGAGTGTGAGGCCTCCTACTTTTTTCTTCTTTAGTAGCGCTTTGCTTATCTGGAGTCTCTTTCTTTTCCATATAATGTTGGTGACTAGTTTTTCCATCTCTATAAAGAATGAAAATACCATGGCTAGGGTTAGGTGTACCTTAGTCTTCAAGGAGACATCTTTGCTCTTCATCACTTGAAAGAGGTCTTTTGCAGCAGATTTGCCCAATGTGATATGTCATCTGATGTCTTGACTATTTTTCAACTACTGGTAACTCTTCTTTGTTTCCAACTTTTGCATTCCAGTCACCAGTGATAATCAATACATCTTGATTGCATGTTTGGTCAATTTCATACTGCAGAAGTTGGTAGAAACCATCAATTTCCTCATCTTTGGCTTTAGTGGTTGGTGTGTAAATTTGAATAATAGTAGTATTAACTGATCTTCCTTGTAGACATATGGATATTATCCTATCACTGACAGCATTGTAATTCAGGACAGATCTTGAAACACTCTTGTGATGATGAATGCCACACCATTCCTCTTTAATTTGTCATTCCCAGCATAGTAGATCATATGGTTGTCGGATTCAAAATGGCCAAAACCAGTCCATTTCAGCTCACTAAAACCTAGGATATTGATCTTTATGCATTCCATTTCATTTTTTACAACTTCCAATTTTCCTAGATTCATACTTCATACAATCCATGTTCCAATTATTAATGGATCTTTGCATCTGTTTCTACTCATTTTGAGTTGTGCCACATCAGCCAGTGGAGGTCCCAAAAGCTTTACTCTATCCATATCGTTAAGGTCATCTCTACTCTGAGGAGTCAGCTCTTCTTCAGTCAAGTTTTGAGTGCCTTCCAACCTGATGGGCTCATCTTCCGGCACTATATCAGACAATGTTTCAGGACTATTCATAAAGTTTTCCTTTAATATATCACACAGTGTTTCACTGCTGTTCATATGGTTTTCACTGACCAATTGTTTGAGAAGTGGATGGCCTCTTCCTTCTTCCAAGTCTGTCTTAGCCCGGAAGCTCTGCTGAAACCTGTCCACCTTGGGTAACCCTGCTGGCATTTTGCAACACTGGTGGCATAGCCTCCAGCCTCACAGCAATACTTAAGCCACCACAGGACGACAAACTGACAGGCAAGTTCGTCTCCCTTAGTTGTTCCTAACCCCACGGCATCTGCCTACCTCAGGCAATGGCCTTACAAGAGAGTTGATGCTTTTGAGTTGTGGTGTTGGAGAAGAATGCTAAGAGTACCATGGTCTGCTAAATAGACTAACAAATCTGTCCTGGAAGAAGTGCTGCCAGAATGCTTCTTGGAACCAAGAATGGGCAGACTTCATCTCACATACTTTGGTCATGTTGTCAGAAGGAACCATTCCCTTGAGAAGGATATCATGCTTGGTAAAGTGGAGGGTCAACAAAGAAGGTGAAGGCCCTCAATGAGATGGATTGACAGAGTGGCTGCAATGATGGGCTCAGGTATAGCAAGGATCATGAGGCTAGCACAAGACCAGGCAGTGTTTTGTTCTGCTGTGCATAGGGGTCACTATGAGTGCGAGATAACTCGATGGTACCTAACAACAACAACAACATAAAGAATGATGATGGAATCTGCACCAGGATTTCATTATATCTGTAGAGCACTTTGGTTTGTATTAACATTTTCACACTGTTAAGCTCCTATTCATAAGCATCGTATATTCTTCCATGTATGTAAGTCTCTTTTGGTTTCTTGTAGTAATGTTTTGTAGTTTTCTTTATGTATGTCTTTCTGTATCTCTCATTAGATTTATTCTTAAGCACTTCATCTTTTGGATGGTATTGTTTTCCTCGTTTCCATTTCAGAGTTCTGTTTGTTAGTGTCAAAGAATCTGACTGATTTTTTGTATGTTGATCATGTATCCTGCTACTTTGCTGACTCCTTCTATTAGTTCCAGTAGTTTTCTTGTTGTGCATCTGGGATTTTCTATGTATAGAATCATATCATCTGCAAATAGAGATAGTGTTACTTTCCCTTTGCCAATTTGGATGCCTTTTATTTCCCGTTCTTGCCTTGTTGTCTGGCTAGGACTTCCAATACAATATTGAATTAAAAAAACAAAACAAAACAAAACAAAAAAGAACAACTACCATTCAATTCCAACTTGTAGCAACACCCATAAGGTTTCAAGGCTGTAAATCTTCATAGAAGTAGATTGCCTCATCTTTCTGTTGCAGAGCAGCTGGTGGGTTTGAACCACCAACTTTCTTTTTAGCAGCCAAATGCCTTACCCACTGCACCACTGAAGTACCTTTTATAATATTGAATAAGAATGGTGATTAAGGGCATCCTTGTCTGCTTCCTGTTCTCAAGGGGAATGTTTTCAGTCTTTCCCTATTGAGAATAATGTTGGTCATTTTATGTATACGCCCTTAATAATGTTGTGGAATTTCCCTTTGCTGAGTGTTTTTATTAAGAAGGAGTGTTGAATTTTTTTTCAAATACCTCTTTTGCAGTGATTGATATTATCGTGGGGTTCTTTTCCTAAATGCCATACATTTTAAACTCACTTCAGCCATGTTGGAAGTTCTGATGGAGTAGTGCCTAAGGCATTTGACTGCTAAACAGAAGACTGGCTGTTCAAACCCACCAGCCAATCCTTGGAAGGAAGATTGGGCAATCCACTTCTGTAGAGATATCACCTGGGAAAGGCAAGGAGAAGTTGCTATGAGTTGAATTGATTCAACAGCAGTGAGTGAGTTTGGGTGCCCCCCCAGCCATGTTATGTTTAAGTCATCCTGTAAACAATGGGCTCTCTCAGTATTTGTGAAGATTTAAGAATTATTTCTCTCCCTTCTTCCTATCTCTCTGCTTTTACTGTGAGATTTGTTTGTGTAGAACTGAGTATGTTATCTGAGGCTTTGGGTTTCCCACTGAAGTAGTTAACTGAGATGTTTCTGCTCTTAATTGCCATTAAGTCATCCCCAACTCATGTGAATTTATATATAATAGATCAAAACATTGTCCAAAGCTGTGTCATTTTCATGACCCTTGGTGTGTTTGATCCCGTTGTTGCTGGTATTGTGTCAATCCATCTCATTTTAGGTTCCCCACGTTTTCATTAAACTGTGCTTTTTCTATGTGTGGATGGCATTGATCTGTTAAAAGCATTTGGGTTGGGTTTTGAGACCACTCGAATGTTGTGGCTTCTCCTTCCAGCCATTCATTTTAGGGACAAACACAGAAACAGCTCAGCTGGGTTCTTCATTGTTGGATGGCCACTGAAGCTCAACCTGACTCCTCCCTCTATTGCTTTGCCATTTACATCTATTTACCTCTGAATGTGCTATCCCTCTTGGGCCTTCATTTTTCCATAGACACTCCTTCACCAGTCTAGAATGTCATTGGCTTAAGTCACAATATTGGTGTTGGTAAAGGGCAGAAAGGAGGGAAGTCTTGAAATTAACCTTTCTTATGTCTTGCAGGAGCATATATTCTCCATCTCCTCTCACATTTTGCGCCCCCTTATCCTCTAAGGTAGCTCCCCACTATGTTCCTTAGTACAGATTCCTCACCACATCCCTTGATGAAGGTCCCAGAATTGAAGGCCTACATTTTGTTTTCTCCTCTGAAATAAAAGCTTTTTATGTGTTTGGGTAAAGACATATTCCTGGCCCCTAAGTGGTCTTTGTCTTTTTCTGCAAGGTATATGTATTTTCAAAAGAGGATGATTAGAACATAGAAGGAGCCCTGGGGCATAGTAATTAAAGAACGTTCTAGGATCTCAGAAAAAAATTATAGAGCTACTGTATTTCCTTTTCTTGAAAAGAGTTTCTGGGTTTTATATCTAGCAGGAGTTCTAGTTCTCCCTCAGTATCTTTCCTCACATTCCCAGAAATTCCCTTACCAACTTCCCCTGCAACCCCCTCCGTTTCTTCTGCTCTCCTTCTCTTGGCCGAGCCCTTACTTTGCTGGAGGTTCCACCCAAGGTCATGAGAGCCACTACTAGTAACTTGAAACTTACAGGAAGATGAAGGAACTGCAGAGTCTGGATTGGAGGAGATGGCATATCTGACATCAATTAAAGCATGAGATTAAAAATTCCCTATGTACATTTGTTGACTCAAGTGGTTGGATACTTAATATTGTTACTACCAATAATAGGGTACTTTTTCTGTTATAGTACAAGCTGTGTTTCATTGTGGCATCAAAATATTATTATGACGTACTAAGTGTCACATCATTTCTAAGGGAAAATGAGTTAGTTTCTAAGCAAGAAATATACAGTTGAACATCTACAATCTATCCAGTTTTTGAATTAGCAGCTAATTTATCCCCAAATTTCAAATAAACAATACAGGACTTTGGATGTGAAATTTGCTGATATAAAAGCATGGATACTTATAAACCCAGTGCCATCGAGTCAATTCCAACCCATAGTGACCCTATAGGACAAAGTAGAACTCCCTCATAGAGTTTCCAAGACTGTACATCTTTATGGACGCAGACTTTCTCCCACAGAACAGCTGGGGTTCAAACAACCGACCTTTTGGTTAGCAGCCAAATACCTTAACCATTGTGCCACTAGCGCTCCTTCATGGATCCTTATAACCACTCTTATGTCATAAAATCAATGATCCCTTTATCCAGCCCCATTATTTTTTAGATGGAGACACTGAGGTCCAGAGTGGTGAAGTCATATCTCTGATTTCTCAGCATTCTTCACTTTGCATTTTCTTTTAAAAAAAACACCCACTGCCATCAAGTCAATTCCGACTCATAGCCACCCATTAGGACATAGTAGAACTGCCCCATAGCAGTTTCAAGGCTGTAAATCTTTACGGAAGTTGACTGCCATATCTTTCTTCCGCAGAGCAGCTGGTGGGTTCAAACCACTGACCTCTCAGATAGCATCTGAGTGCTTAACCACTGTGCTATCAAGAATCTGTCTTTTTTAAAAAAATGTAAAAAAATCTAATTGTTCCATGGAAGAAGGCACTGTTCATTCTTAATAGAATTTCTTTTTATTCAATTTTGTGGTGTCCACAACCAGATTATAAAAACAATAATTTGATTTAGAAATCTTTCCAGCTTCAGCAAGGTTACTTTGTGGAGTTGTAGATAAATGACCAGAAGAAAACTTCACAAAATTAGCGTTTACACTTAATCTGGCAACAAGCTCTAATTTGATTGGTAAAAAATTCATTTGGTGTACCTCTGGCCCTTTGCTGCTGGATAATGAAAATTTATATCTGCGTTTCAGACATCTGGGGAGGGCCTGACAGCTTTGGGGCCGAATGAAAGATGATGTCACACTGACCCCTGTCAGCATTTCCTCACAGACTGGTTACCCAAAACCCAACAGCAGTCACACTTTTTTTTCCCCTGCCAGAGCAGACTCTCATTTTATTTTGGAAGGTTAATGACACTGTAAATCTAATAGGCCATTTTAGTGCCATCATGTGGATATTAAAAAATCATGTGACCAGTCAGGGCACCATATGTGGGGTTCGTGTTGTCTAATGACAGAAATGAGAGGCTGTAACAAGGCACTGAGGGCAGCCAGTGTTTGGTATTAATTTCAAAACCATAGCTACCTTTCATTAATTCGGAATCTCTGCTAATGATTATTCTTTGCCATTTCAATTAAATTTGCCCTAATAAGCTAGCTACAATAAGATAAAGGGGGACTCCAGAATACTCTTGATTATTTGTAAATTTATCAGTAATTTATATCCTATGGAGCAGTCGACCGACCAACAGAACTTTCTATGGTGATAGAAGTGTTCTCTGTCTGCACTGTCCAATACAGTAGTCACTCACTACATGGGGCTATTGAACACCTGGAATGTGACAAGTGGTCTGAGGAACTGAATTTTGTATTTTAGTTAATTTAAACCTAAATAGCCACATGTGGCTAGTGCTTATCATTTTAGCAAAATTATGGAGAAACCATAGGCTAAGATCAGGGTTATCAGAAAATAGTAACAACAAAGCCTTTCATTCAGGGCTCCATTTCACCTCTCACCAGTGCCATATTCGAAAGGCCAAACTACTTGGTGACAGAACTGAAGCCTGATTTATCTTTGTATCTCCAATAATTACCTTTTGTACTGTTGTTGTTGTTGTTATGTGCCGTCGAGTCGGCCCCGACTCATAGCGACCCCTCCTTGGGTTTCCGAGGCAGTATCACTACGGAAGTAGGATTGCCCAACCTTCCTTCCGAGGAGTGGCTGGTGGGTTTGAACCGCCAGCCGTCTGGTTAGCAGGTAAGTGTCTTAGCCACTATGCTACCAGAGCTCCCACCTTTTGTACTAGAAAGTAAAAAAAAAAAGTAGAACAAAGGAAACGGTAAAGAAATGAATGAAGTGAATACCTGGGCAATTGAATAAAGGAAAACAAGAAATTTAAGTGATTATTGCTATTTTACCATTTCTTGCCGCCTTTTTTTTCCCTGAAAGACAAGTCAGGCAAAAATCATAGCATGAGATAGCCACATGAATCCGTAGGTGTTAGTTAGCTCAATTCACTCAAAATCAGACCAGGATGACTTCCAGGAGCTGTTCGTTCACCAACCCTCTCTACACATTTCTTGTAGCCCCAGAAGCTATGTTCTGAATAGATAGAACAGAAAATCTCATGTGCCCAAGATGGCCACAAGCAAAGAATGGACAGTTTTCAGGAACATAAGTCAGACCTGTGCACACGAAGAAGTTAGAGAGGGAAGAAGCAGTTCTCTTTGGATAGCCATTTTGTAGCCAAGGAGAAGCATGTAAAGAGAAATGGAAGAAATGTGTGAATTTACTCCAAAATGTTACTTACTGCAGTATTTTTAGATAACCATTCATAACTGTTATCTAATGCTACCATTGGGCAATCTACTTCCGTAGTGATACTGCCTGGGAAACCCAAGGTGGGTTCGCTTTGAGTCGGGGCCGACTCAATGGCACATAACAACAACACAACACAATGCTACCCTCATAATATTTTGGTGGGAAATGGGAAGGAGGAAGATGGTGATGATGATAATGAAAATAAAGAGGAGGAAGACAATAACAGCATTATTAGTTAACATTTATTTAATGTATACTATGTTTCTGAAATTGTGCTAAATTATATACAAGGATTATCTCATTTGATACTTCCAACACTATGAGGTAGTTCTAGTATTATCTCCATTTTACAGATGAAGAAAAGAAGAGAGTGTAAATAATTCGCTTAAGGTTA
Organism: Orycteropus afer afer; assembly: GCF_000298275.1. Classification (NCBI taxonomy): domain Eukaryota; kingdom Metazoa; phylum Chordata; class Mammalia; order Tubulidentata; family Orycteropodidae; genus Orycteropus; species Orycteropus afer. The sequence goes on from NW_006921755.1 coordinate 4,333,332, forward strand.
TGTAACGAATAAAAGGCAGAAATAAAATTGGCCTCCAAACAGCTTTACTCTAGATTCTATACCCTTAAGAATTACGCTATGTATCTTTCTCTAATCTCCCTCTTTGGCTTCATTGATTCATTCATTAGTTCTTCAAATAGTTTTCAGTCCTCAGCCATGCACCAGGAATTATTCTTGTCTCAGGGAATATACCAGTCAAGAAACATACAAAAATTCCTGTTCTTGGACTTTTTCTTCTGCTAATGAACATAGACAAAGAACAAAGTAAGAAAAATATGTAGTTTCTTATATAGAAACAGTTCTGAAGGGGGGGGGCAAGAAAAGGGAATATAGAGTGTTAGCAGGTGAGGAGAAGCAGGTTGAAATTCTAGGTAGGAAAGTTCTCACCAAAAATGTAATGTATGGAAAAAGAAGCAGACAAGCTTTATTTTCTGATACCTTCAGCCTCCTCACTTTTTGCTAAGCAGAAAGTTAGCTATAAGGTTATCCCATAACCTGAGAATGATCATATTAAAAGTATTTTTTAAGACTTAAGATAGATTGACATTCAAGTGAGACAGAACACTCAAAAACAAAGTGCGTCTGCACATCAGATTATTTTTAGGTGATCCTTTTGATTCAGGGACACTTCAGTGTTTGCTTTTCTAATGAGGTGACAATAGTGCTCTGAGATCCACAGTTGCTTCAAAAAAGGCCACAGCCGTGACAGTCGAACTCCACAGCACACCCAAGAACTTGGCATAGCTTAGAATGCGGGAGAAAAGCACACACGTGTGTAGCGACTTGTGTGGCAGTGAGTGTGCAGTGTGGAAGTACTGGGAAGAAGAGAAAGATTATTCTTTGCTGAGCCTGCCCCAACCACCCACGCCCATCGTAATAGTAAACTTCAAGTGAAATCACGTTAGATTTAAATCAGATTATGGTAGAGTATACTCTGTCAAAATGAAATTGCTAAAGCAATTAAAGGGAGAACTTTGAGATTCTCAGAATGCATCTGGGCAAGCAGAAGCAGGCTTTTTGACACTCCTGTTACAGATTGATTAAGAAGTGCCAATTACCAGTGACATAGACCTCATTCTGTAATTTTTGAACACAAAATGGGACATTTTCCTCATCTGACATTAGTATTCCATGAATTCTGGAGTAGGTGTCTGAAACCACAGATTATGGGCTTCCTCTGAGAGAAGCTCTGCCTCCCCCTGCCTCACCCCGGGTGCATAGCATTCCTTGGGCCATTAAAATACTCATTCCAATCAAAAGGGAAGTGTCCTTTTGTGATCCCTGGCATCACTTCCTGTTTTTTCTTATAAAGTTCCCACCCAACTTGTGGCATTGTTGGGATCATTGCCTAAAGTAACTTTCCATTACTCTGGCAAGTCACTATGGTTTCTGATGCATACACCTGATTTTAGTGACCTCCTTTCACCAAAGATTTTAAAGAGTCTACTGCAAATTAAAGAGCAGCTCTGCCCCCATGTAGAAAGTTTTATTTTTTTTTTTTAATTAAAATGACATTATTTCAGAATGCCACAAATTGTCACATAACTTTGATTAAATGGATCATTTTCCCCCTAAAACTCTTCAGAATTCATAGATTTTTAAATAATAAGACTTCTCTTAAAGCAAAGCAAAACAAAACAAAAGCTAATTTATCTTCCAGATCCTCAGCCTACAAGCTATATTATTAAATTTTTAGCCTTGCATGATTTATGGTGGCCAAATTATTACTGTCGTAAGCATTAACTTTACTATACAATTACTAAAAGAAAAATACTCAAGTTAGAAATATTGAGAGTTGCAGGGTATATAATGGAATTGTTGTTACTGCTTTAGCTATCACTGTAAATACCTACTGCTTTAACTATCATGCAGTAAATACCTATGATGTTTGTGAGTGAGAAAACTGCACTGTGATGGTATATCTATGGCTTTTAAATGGCAAGATAATGTATTTATTCTGGTTTAAGTATTTCATGTAAGTAGTGGGTAAGTAGTGGTGAGTTTGGAGTCCCCTGTGTGACCGAGACAATGAGTACTAACCAAAAGCTTGGCAGTTTGAACCCGTCCAAAGGTACCTCCAAAGAAAGGCCTAGTGATCTGCTTTTGAAAAGTCACAGCCTTCAAAATCTATGGAGTGCAGTTTTACCCTGATACACGTGGGGTTGCCATGGTTCAGAAATCACTCAAGGGCAACTGTTTTATTATTTTTACTAAAGTGGTCAGTTTATATTGATTCCAAATGATTTCCTAAAATGCTAAAGATTTTGCTGGTTTGTTTACTTTTCTCTATTTGAGCAGCGTTGTTTCTGGGTCCAGTTTTCTAGATTATTGCAAACCCAAAATGTAACTCATATCTGAATCTTTCCTTCCTTTCGTTTTGTACCTTATTTCATCCACAAAGATATTTTACCAAGAACCAAAGGAAGATATCAGGAATGTAAATCTAGGTCTAGGTGTAGTTCACTTATATAGTCAAGAGGTGAGAAATCTTATCTATGGTTAAATCAAATAGAAGTTAATACAAAGCCCCCTGGTCTGCAATTACTACGGCATCATCATCCTTATCATTTTGTAAAGAGTTCATCCACTAAGTATGTGATACTGGTTATCCACATTGGGGTTCACCCACCCTCTTGTTTCCTTACTTTGCAAGAAAATCAGGCCCAAATCATGGATGGAGTGTTCTGTCAGTTTGTTTTATGTGGTATCATTCCTGCTTATTTATGTGGCTAACAGAATAAACTATCCAATGGTGGATTTTTATGACTTTTAAACTAAGGGACAATCTATGCATTGTGTTTTAAGTATTCTATATACATACTGAGCAGAAAAAGAAAAAAAAAAAAAAAAAAACTAAACCCACTGCCATCCAGTCGATTCCAACTCATAGTGACCGCCATTGGGTTTCCCAGGCGGTAAATCTTCACAGAAGTCAATTGCCCCATCTTCCTTCTGCAGAGCGGCTGGTGGGTTTGAGTCACCAAGCTTCTGGTTAGCAGTCAAATGCCTTAGGCACTGTGCACCAGAGCTCCTTCATAGTGAGCATGGAAGTGGCTTAATGCGTGATCGCTTTATGAAGTGGTTTACTTAAAGAAGTAGCTTAACGATGCATTTGTTGTCGTTAGGTGCTGTCGAGCCGTCTCCGACTCATATTGACCCTGTGTACAGCAGAACAAAACACTGCCCGTCCTGTGCCAGCTCCACGATCCCTGCCATACCTATACGTTTATTTCTCTTTTTATAAAAGCAGCAAAACGATGCATACGTATGCTGGGGAAAACCACACACCTCACGACCTGGTGGCCAGTGGTCAGATGTTTCAGAGATTTAAGAATGATTCCACTCTTGCTTTTAAGATATGCCTACACCCAAACACTGGTACAAACTGTACAGGTTGTTTCTATTTAGGATTTGTAGGCTACCAAGAGGTTTTTGTTTGTTTACTTTCTAATGAAATTCACCTAATTAATTTTTCCGTAACTCATTGTCTCTGAATAAGTAAAAGAAGATTGTTACGAATTTGCTTAAAACTGTAAGCTTTTTTTGGAAAACAAAGTAGTTTAAATGGCGGTCATTTTGACATCAAACAACAACCACCACCAAATACTGTTATTTTTGCCATTCCGTCAATAAAAAAGAAAGATCTGGAAGTTAGAGGCCAATGATAGCAGCCAGCAAACTTTCTTACTGTGTAACAAACAAGAGATGGAAACACTGGTGAGTTGACTCCACTCAGAGGTCCAGAAAAATTAAGGTTGACACTAAAATAACTTTGGCTTACATACGATTTACAGCAAATGCTGAATAATGAAAAAATATGTCTTTTAGGTCTAAATTTTTCTAGGTTGTGAGAAAATACGGAGCATAAATCATATCAAACTATTCCTGGCATTAAGCCTTCAGGATGCATTTGTTTGAAATCAAGGGCCAAATTGCCTGGAAGAGCAAAAACTACTAGATGCCAGCGGGGGCGGAATGCCAGCCTTGGAACTGACACACAATTTCTGGAAAGATCCATATGCACGACCCGAGTTTGCCTTCAAAGTGTTTCCCTTGAATTGATTTTGTAAATTAACAATATTAGGCCTTCTGTAGGATAGAAAGTGCATTAGTCACACCGCTCTTACTTTACCCAGCAAGGGAATCTATTGTTCTTTTATAATGAAATGGTCCTAGAGAGGGGTGCGGGTGTATTTTGCCACATCAGGTAAAAAGAATTACATTCGATATTGAGGCCGGCTTGATGAGGAATTTTAATAATGGGAGTAAAAATCAATGAACATAACTTCACTAAACAACTCTTAAAGGGAAACTGAACTAGCTCCTGTTTTTACAAGTGTATGTAACCATTGTTGAATAGGTGCCAAGTATCAATTGTTCCAAGTGAGTAAGGACATAGGATGTGGCAAAAACTCACAGCAATTTATTACCAGAATGTTTTAAAAGAAATGGAGGATTTCAGAAAAGGAGGATTTCCACGGACTCATGTTTAAATTCACCATAAGTGATTAATCTTTGTGTTCCATTTTTTGTCCAAGGTCGGTTTTACACACCATGTAAAATTGCTTCTTTAGAAGAAAGTCTGCTTTTTCAAAAAAAAAGACAACGGATCTCCCAGAAAATACTTCATGAGGCTTCTTTCACATTAGGTGTTTTGTTCTTTTTCTTTTTTCTTTTTTTTTTTTAGCAGAGTTTAATCTGAGGAATATTGTGTAAGGGATAATGAGAGTAGGATATAGTGTAAACTTAAGCAGACATGGCTACATTCAATAAGGGCTACTGGCTTTCTGAAAATCGTTCTGTTTTCAGCCTTCTAGAAGAGAAGCCCAGGCATTTGGTTTTCTAAATCATCACAGACTTTGATTTTCACAGAGGCAATTCTCCTTAGATTTTAAAAGAAGAAACATAGAAGATATGCTTTCCCTTGTAAACTTTTGGACTCTTTATTTTAATGGGAAAGAATTTCTCTGTATTATAAATCATCATCATTACATTGGCACCTCTACTGAAAGGAAATCTATTTGTCAGTAAATCCAGACAGAGATAAATTTTCAGAATCATTCATAACAATTCTTAAAATTCATTTTGAACTACTTACCTTGGTATGATTTATTTGTATCCGAATACTCAGTCATTTAATATAAAGGCTAAAGAGAGGACTAAAAACAAACAAGCAAGCAAACAATTTGCATTCACTCATTGAACTCAAACCAAGAGCTTTATGAAAGCTATATGTATATAGCTTTCATATATATATATAAAGGGTTTAGTTTTAAATCTCAAAACAGTTTACTAGCATTTCGTTGTTGCTGTTGGTTTTTTAACTTAAGAATAAATGTAGTACTCCTGTTTGTAAACATCAGTATGTCGCTTCAAATATGTTCTTTCCATTTTTTCATCTCAGAGACCTAACCATAAAATTAAATTAAATTTGACAAATATATACAGAGCATCCTGTGTGTCCAAGTTAACTCCTAGGTTTTAGCTGCTAGGACTGCAATGCTGAGTGAGTCCTGACACCCATGCATGTTATTATTATTTTTTAATGTTAGCTTTTACAAAGCCAGAAAAGAGAACAAATACAGCTGTATTGCCTGCCTTCAACCAAAATGCTTTAGTAGTTGAAGGATGGGGGCAGTGTAGACACTCAAAAATGCTTTGAGATCTTTAGATGAATGGTATAATACAGATGGGTATTATTGCTAATTCTTTGTTCTCAATCACTTGTTTTCAAGGACACTAGAATCCATGTAGCCCCTAAAAAAGATAAATAAGGGCAAGTCACTTTTCTTCCTCCAGTCACAGACTAAAGAAATTATTACAGATAATATATAGCCCTTCAGCCATGGGAGCAGGAAGTGTTTACTGCTGAAGTTGGGGTCCCAGTTGGTAAAATAAACGGAAACTTCTGGTTCAGTTTTAGGACCCTCTTTCAAATAAAAACTTCATTTTCTTTAGGCAAATAAATTGATTTAATCTTGTATTATTGGTAAAATACACATAAAGTGGGACCAGTCTTTAAAGCGTAAGGAAACATAAGGTTACCCACCCCACCCCCCACCATTTTTTTCCTCCTCTGCTTGAAGAGCCAGCTAGGTTTGTTTAAAAAGAAAACCTAAAGCCACCAAAAAAGCTATGGTATTTCCTTCTCTGATGATCTTTAAAACTGGTTCAGGCTCATCTGGAGTTATTTAGGTGTGTCCCTATTTGAAATGGGCCCCAGTACCACACTTTCCATAGGGTAAAAGTTGAGAATATAGAATCAAAATGTCAGTACAAGATGCCGGAGCAAGAAGATGACTTGCTTCATGCAAGATAAACATCTTAAAAGAAAGAAGTAAAGAAAAAATTTTAAAAGACCAAAACATGATATGATTAACTGAGCTCTCACAATTATTCCTTTGTATTGTTGTTTCTTTTTTTGCTTTTGATCTTCTAGAATGCCTACAAGTTTGAAACTAAACCTAACTCTACTTTTCACGGGTATATTTCTCATTTTTTCACTACATAATGACTCAGGCATTCAGCAGATTTTTTTGAGCACTTAAAATATACCTAAAGGTGGGTCAAGAGTAAAAAAATTGACACCATCTTTGATTTCATGGAGTTTTCATTCATATGGTGAAAATATCAGTAAATAAATAAGTAAATTCCAAATAGTGAAAAATGCTAGAGAAAGAAACAAAATAGTGTTGTAGATGGTGGTGCTTGAGGATGAGGGTTAGGATGAGGGAGATATTTTAAGAGAGAAGATAAGGGAAGGTTTACTGAGGAAGGGCTATGTAAGTGAGATCTGAATGATAGACAGAGTTAGCATGTGAAAATCAGCAGGAGAACATTCCAGGCACATGGAAAGACGGACCTGAGACAAGAAGGAGCTCACCATGTATAAAACAAACAAACAAACAAAAACCAAAGTCACTGCTATCAAGTAGATTGGACTCATAGTGACCCCTCCTTGGGTTTCCAAGGCAGTATCTCTATAGAAGTAGATTGCCCAACCTTCCTTCTGAGGAGTGACTGGTGGGTTTGAACTGCCACCCTCCTGGTTAGCAGTCAGATGCTTTAGGCAGTACACCACCAGAGGTCCCTGCCATGTATAGGGAACGTAAGAAAGGCAAGGCACATGGTGAGAAGAGGGGAGTGGAATAATTGCAATCACTGGGATGGGGGCAAGAACTAATGGTGCAGAGGTCACAAAGTGGAGCCAACCAAATGTACTTTGGTTGCCTTTGTTGTTAGGTCTTTACAGTGTTTTAAAAGACAGTACAAGTAGTCATGTGTTAAACTTGGTCCCCTTAAAAGCAATTTCACACATGTTTTCTTGAACCCTGCCCCTTTTATTCATCTACATTACAGTTAGCTTTACTAAGTGTTCTTCAGGCATGTTGGTATGGTAGGGCTACCAAGGCCAGGTATAGGAGTCTGGATTTTATTCTAGATACAGTGGAAATCCTTCAGAGAATTGTAAAGGGGGTGGCATGATCTGATTTATGTTGTCTAGCTCTGGTGGTGTAGTGCTAAGGCATTTGACTGCTATCCAGAAGGTTGGCGGTTCAAACCCACCAGCCACTCCTCGGAAGGAAGATTGTGCAATCTATTTCCATAGAGATACAACCTCGGAAACCCAAAGAGGGGTGGCTATAAGTCAGAAACAACTCCACGGCAGTGGGTTTGGTTTTGTTAAAGATCGTTCAGGGCCCTAGTGACACAGTGGGTAAGTGCTCAGCTGCTATCTAATAGTTTGGTGTTTTGAACCCACCTGATGCTCTGTGGGAGAAAGATGTGGCTGTAAGGATTACAACCTTGGAAACCCTGTGGGGCAGTTCTACTTTGTCCTATAGGGTCACTGTGTCAGAATCGATTGGACAGCACACAGCAACAACAAACGACCACTCTGACTGTTCTGTGAAGACTCAATGGTAGAAATGTAGGTGGAAAGACCACAGCATTAAATCACACTGAGAAGTGAAGTAGCAGTGGGAGAAGAGCAGTTAGAGATAAGTAGACAGTTTCTAGACATATTCTAGAAGGAGAACTCCAATAGCTTTTCTGATAGACTAGCTGCCAAACCAAACAAACCCACTGCCATGGAGTTGCTTCTGACTCATAGTGACCCTATATGACAGAGTAGAAGTGCCACATTGTGTTTCCAAGGTTGTAAATCTTTATAGAAGTAGACTGCCTCATCTATTTCCTATAAAGTGGCTGCTGGGTACAAATCTCTGACCTTTTGGTTAGTAACTCAATGCTTTTACCACAGTGCCACCAGAGCTTCTTGATTGTTTGGAGGTAGAGAAGAAAAAAGAGAACTCAAGGAGAATCCTTAGATGCTTGACTTGAGAAAATAGATGACAGATAAAGTCATTTTGAGGATGGAGATGAGTGAAAAATGTAGGGTTAATGTGGAGTGGGTGGGAGGGTAGTGGTTCAAAAGTTCTATGTTGAGATATCTAAATTTGAGATATCTATTAGCCATCCAGATGGAGGTGTCAAGTAGACAACTGAATATAAAGGTCTGGAACTCAAAGGTGAAGTCACTGAAGATCTAAAATTGGGGGTAATGAGCACAGATGGTCTATAAAGATGGGACTGGTTGGAATGTCTTGAGAGTGCAGAAAAGAAAAGAGAACTTAAACTAAACCATCAGGTACTTCAGCATCTAGAAAAGGAACCAGTAAATGAAACAGAGAAGAAGCTCTCTGTGAAACAGGAGGAAAATCAGGAGAGTGTTATGTCATGCAAGTCTATGGAAGAGCATATTTTAAGAAAGAGTGGTCAATGGAGTCTAACACTGCTAGGTAAGATAAAATCAGAGGAGTGACCATTGATGAGTCCATTTGACAAGGACACAGAAGCATGGGGGTAAGCAGTACCGCTAACTTCTATGTCAGCCTGAAAAAACTACAGTAGATGGTAAGATATACTTCCCAAAGAGTTGGGAGCATTGATACTTACAAGTTTTTTTTGTGTGTGTGTGTGTGTACTTGTGTGTTTTCTTGTTTGTTTTGTTTTCTTTCCTGCTAATCTGTTTGACCATGGAGATCTTATCTGAAGCCAATGTGCAATTTTTAGGTCCTGTGAACTTACAAGTAGAAAAATATATTTATCAAAAGAGAAAGCTAATATATTGTTAATAGGAGTATAAAATGGCGTTGCTATGTGGGGAGACAGTTTATTACTGACCAGCAGTTTACTATACATCCACAAAAAGAGCTGTACACACATGTTCACTATAGCATTAATCATAAGATCTGGAAACTATTCAAATATCCATTAGTAGTGGAATGAATAAACAAATATGATATATTTATACACTAGAATACTACTCAACAGTAAAAAGGAATGACCTCTTCATGCATGCAACCCAATGGATAAATCTTTCAGACTCTGTATTGAGTGAAGGAAACTGGACAGAAAAGTATGTATGTTCTCTGATTATATTTATATGAAATTCAAGACCAGGAAAAACTAGTTTATACTGAATAGTATTGAAAAATTCATCTATACTGATCAATAATTGCCTGGGGTGGAGAGGAAGAAATTGACAGTAAAAGATGACGGGGATGTGGGAGAACTCTCTGGAGAGATGGAACTGTTCTGTGTCTTGACTGGGTTGGTGGTTACATGGGTATATATATTTGTGAGAAGTTATTGACCTGCATACTTAAAATGCGTGAAATATATCTCATTAAAGTTGACTGAGAAGAAACAAAGATGTCAAGTGAGCGTCACTGTTTCTCTGAATTAATTTGTCTTGCCCTGAGTCATTTTCTCATTACACTTGTGAGATAGGCGCTTACTACATTACTTTGAGAAGCTTTGTGTATGATTTCATATCTATCATGATGGTACTCAATTATTGAAAACTATGTAAAGGGAGCTCTGGTAGCATAGTGCTTGAGGCACTTGACTGCTAACCAGAAGGCTGGAGGTTCAAACCAACCAGCCACTCCTCAGAAGGAAGGTTGGGCAATCTACTTCCTTAGTGATACTGCCTCAGAAACCCAAGGAGGGGTCACTATGAGTCGGGGACTTGATGGCACATAACAACAACAACACAACATGTAAATATCATAGATTCTTTTCCATAGAATCAGTGTCTTCAGATGTATATGTTTCTTCACTTTCATGTGGTCATTTTGATCCTTTCAGTAACATATAAGGTAATTTTAATAAAGTATATCTAAATATGTCCTAAGTGCTGGTATCAGTAGTTTGGAATATATATATAACAATGCTATTAACCTGACATTATTTATGACTCAATTGCACTGTGTCTTCCTAATAACTGACTTCTTGAATCAACTATAGGGGTTATTAGTTTTGTTTTATAGAGAGATAACTGGAGTGATGGCTTTTCATATAAACTGTACCACAGATTTCAATAAACCTACCCAACTCTTTTGCTTTTTAAAATAATATAATGACACATCTAAAAGAGTGTGTTATAGTAGAAAGATAAAGGACTTTGAAATAGACAGGACTTGAATCTCAAACTTGCTACCAACCAGCCGTAAAAGCTTGGGTTAATTCCTCAGTCTTGCTGAATTTTAATTTCCTTATCTGTAAAGGGAAGCTCTGGTGGCATAGTGCCTAAGGCATTTGACTGCTAACCAGAAGCCTGGCGGTTCAAACTCACCAGCCACTCCTCGGAAGGAAGGTTGGGCAATCTACTACCTCCTCAGAAACCCAAGGAGGGTTTGCTATGAGTGGGATCCGACTCCATGGCCATGGGTTTGTTTTGTTTTTTTGTTATCTGTAAAGAGAGAAAATAAGCATTACCTTTCTGTGTTGTTGCAGGAATTAAACACAGCATATGCAAAGTTCCTAGCACAGTGTCTAGCATGTTACAGGGGCTTAAGAAATATGATAGTTGAAATTCTATATGTTGTTTCTGCGATCATGCACATTGTCAGCATGGTGAGGTGGAGTGAGGTAAGAAGGAAGATGTGCCTCTAAATTTCTCTAGGACTGCAGATATTGGCTACAATTATCTTTGAATTCTTAATTCCAACTTTCCAAGAACAAGACGTCATTTGATAGAGTCTAACAGAAGATCATGGGCAATTTAGGTACTACCTAAATTTTTTGGGTTTTTTTGCTTTTTTTATGAAGCTCAACGTTTTTGAGCTTTAGAAATAGAACATCAGGAAATATCACCAAATCATCTCCAGTATGAAGTATTCTCTTGCTCTTGCAAATTTCTAGAGCTATTTATCTACACATACGATATACATACACACACATTAACAAGCTATATATATATATATGGGAGCTCTGGCAGCATAGTGGCTAAAGCACCTGACTGCTAACCAGAAGGCTGGCGGTTCAAACCCACCAGCCACTCCTCGGAAGGAAGGTTGGGCAATCCTACTTCCGCAGTGATACTGCCTCGGAAACCCAAGGAGGGGTCGCTATGAGTCGGGGCCGACTCGACGGCACATAACAACAACAACAACAAATATATATATATATATATATATATATATATATATATATATATTTGTAGCTGGGTGTGTGTGAGTTCATTTTAAGACAAATAGGCTTTTAGTTATTATCCAACCAGGACTCTGCAAGCTGAAGAAAGACCCTGCTACCCTGTAAAATTTTGCATGGCCTTTCATTTCCCATAATTTCTATATTGTTTTTACAATAGCTCTCTGTGTCAGTGATTGCTGCTCTTCTGATTTTTGATTGTCATTGAGGCTATTCTTTCTTACAGTGACTCTGTAGGACAGGGTAGAACTGCTCCATAAAGTTTTCAGGGCTGTAATTTTTACAGAAGCAGACCGCTACAGCTTTCTTCCAAAGAGTGACTGGTGAGTTCATACCACTGACCTTTCCATTAGCAGCTGAACATCTAACCATTGCATCACCAGGGCTCCTCTTCTGATTTTACCAGCAATTAGCTATAGTTTATTCTCTATTTAAGGTAAACACTTACTGTAAATGTGACTTCCGTCTTCTGCATATCCAGATGAGATAGTCTGAGATAGTCTCTTCTTCCTGAGGATATGGAACTCCTTTCCAGGAAACACTGAGAGCTATTCTTGACCTGGGACTCCCATACATCTTGTGTCATCCTTTGGAGATACTGCTCCTTTCCCTGCTGCCTGACCAGTCACTTATACACTCACTATGGTTTCCCGGCTACTTTAGGAAGACTTTTCTTCCTCACTGATAAAAATACATAACTATGAAGAGTGTGGCTGTGGAAACTTTTAAAATCCCTTTGTTTAAAAAGAGGTCACCAGGTTTCAAGATAATTTTATTCTTTACCCTTTATTATCATTTTGTTTATCTACAAAAAGCTTAAAATCGCTTTTGTAGCCACTGTCTGCTAGATAACTTTCATACCCAAAATCATGTTTCATATTTCCAGTTAAATATAATAAAATCATCAATTACCTTCTGAACTCGTGTTTCTCAACACTGGCCATTCATTAAACTCACTTGGGTGTTTGTTTTTCAAATGTTGTGTCTAGGCCTCATGCTTAGAAATTTTGATTTAATAAATCTGAGGTGGAGCCCAGACTTAATAGTCTTTAAAACACTCTGCAGGTGATTCTTAAATGAAGCTAAAGTTTGAGAACAAGTAGAGAAAACAGACTGTTTTCTTACCTTGGGAAAGTCACTGGGCACTCTTTAAATCAGATGGAAAGGGGCAAATGAAGTCAAAGTTGCTGATGACACTGCTTTTCAGAGTTTTCTGTTTATTTTTCACTGGATTCATTTGTCCCTCATCTGGTCATTAACCAGGCAAGGGAACTATGTTGGAGGATAACACACTGAGAGGGGAATGTGTACCTTGGGACCTTACCTTCATCCCAACCCTCCTGTGAACAAGCTTGTGTCCTGGGCAAGATAGTCTCTGGAAAGGATTAACAAACTCAATGCATCTGTGGCCAGGAAGGTAACATAAAAGTTTGAAACAGTAAGGGAGGTTGCTGACAAAGCTAAGGGTGGTCCCCTTCTAAAGGGGATGCCACTGCTCAGCACTGGGCAATTGTTGCTGTGGGGAAATGCAATTCAAAGGTTGTCAAATCTGTCCATTTTTAAAGAGAAGTGGTAATTCCCATTCTTAGTTGAAATTTTGTAATTGTTTAATATTTAGCATCTGACGTCAAATTTGTGGATGTCTAATTCATATTTGGGGCTTAATTCAGCCTACAGGCCACCAGTTTACAATATCTGGGTTATATATAATTTCTATTTTTTTTTTTTTTTCAATTCTAGCATTCTAAGATTCTAAGAGATCTACTTTGGACAAAATAAGAAAGTACTCCCTTAAGGTGGGAAGCTTCTATTTGAAGACGCATTTATATTTATTGTCCTCTTCCTGAGTCCTCCCTTTTTTAAGTACCCCTCATTCCATTGGTCCTGACTGCTTACTCATTCTGACCCATCCTAGAGCTGACGTCTCAAGAATTTACACAACTATGGCTAATACACTATATTTACAATATATAGAGGATCCTGGTGTTATGTCAGAGGAAACCCTTGTCTTAACTTTTCAGAAGGGAATGGAATGTACAGTACAGTGTGGCTTATAAATCATTTTCAAATTAGTATTCTGTACATCTAGAGAAGAGTACATTTCTGCTCATGCATAAATTGCCTATGAACACATTTCAAAAACCTATGCTTAATCTTAGCAATGAACATTTCAAAAAGTAAATTAATATCTTCAAGGGGAAGAAATACAGTATATTAAACAGGAACCCACTAGAAACTCGATAGTTAAGAGTCTGTCAGCGTTTCCATTATATACCCTGTTTTTGAGGGGTTTATAACTCACTTATAAAAATTCATCGTAGGCTGAGACTTGGCATGTAAGGTCTCAGCCGGCAGCTTGACGTGATATTAGGTCTGAAGAACCTCGGATTCTTGTCAACAGGATACTATTTTAAAGCTCCAAGATGAGGTCTAAATAAAGAGAGGGAGTGATTTAAACCCACAGAATCCAGCAACTGCAGAGGAAAAAAACTAAATAACTACTCTAAGATCAGCAGGTTGTGGCTTGGTTTTGCAGGGTCCACACAGTTATCTGCACTGAACTGTACATCTTATACTTCATCAGGCAGAGCCAGCTCCATTTTCTTGTTTGGGTCACACTCAATGTAACTTTAATTCTCCATTTAATAGCTTAATATATAGTCTGTCGAGGTTACAGGTTTAGATGAAAGTTTATAAATGAGGCTAATTAACATTGAACTTGTAACTCTTTTTTTATTTTTTCCTCTTTCTATTTGAAAAAGGTATTCCCAGGAAGTAGGGCTAGAGTATAAAAATGTCTTAGGCCATTGTAAATTTCTTGTGTAAATAGCTCTGTGATAGGTTGCATGTTTAAATTAGCACAATATGTATTCATTTTAAATATTGATCTTTAAGGAAGTAATGTAATAAATCTGAATACTCTTTTGCATTACTGTTTACATTAGGTCTACTATAGATAAAGAGAGACAGTTGCCTTATAAATTTGCTTGACTAATAAGCAGGGGCATATAAATAATTCTGTTTCCAATTATACGAAACAATGAGGATAAACTATTGTGAGCTGTGGGATGATTGTGCAGAGCTTGGCTGAATCACAGACCCAGACCAGGCCTGTGAGTAACTGATGTGCAGCTGGCAATTGGCGCTATTGTTTAGATCAGGAAATGAATGAAAAAGTGGCACAGAACAAAATTCTATAAATGTAGCTCCATGGAGATGGAGTTCCTTTCCAGCTGTAAAGTTTCTAAAGAGTTACCAAAACTATTTAAGAACATAAAAACACAATTGTTTGGCTTGGTAATGGTAGCAATTTGTCTGTAACAATGTTAAGTATGTTGTGGTAACCTTCATGGGGAAAAACTCCATGGATGGGCTTGGTTGTGGTTTGGGGTTTCCACCTTCTCGCAGTAGTGGTTCTTGGGCTGTGGCATGAGCTGGCCTTTGAACAATTTGATAGCTCAACCAAATTTCAGCTAGGAATGTTAAAACATAATGGCTGAAGATTAAGAATAAATTTACACCTAAGCCATATAATTCCAAGGCCAAGATCAACCCATTCCCCTTAACATTCCCATCATCTATTCAGGAGTGCAAATATTCACATGGAAATGAGGTTAGTTGAAATGTTTAGCTTATATTGGAAAACATATCTGCTAAGCAGCTGAAAATGTATTCATTTCAGTCTTTCCATTTGACAAGGCTCATTCTCCCAAGTAAAATACTAAGAATGCAATGACAGCAACTGAAGCCGTTCCATTTCCTCTCCTGACTTTAATCACTCCCTAGGAAAAATATTTCTTGAAATGCTATAATGTGTGTGCATTGACACATTTACTTAGATATTTAAATAGGTGTGACCTTCTATTTAATCTCTATGTCCAGAAAAGTTCTTTTAATGGTTACTTACAGGGACGTTTATTATTTCCATGATTATCATAATCAAACAGTGCTTTTCTGTTTATAAAATTTGTTCCCGTGCATCACTGCATTGTTATAAGGACTTCGAGAAATGAGTTTGATCAATATTATTATTTTTATCCCCATTTTTTAAATGATGAAAAGAAGTTCACAGAGGTTAAGTGATTTGTCCATGTTTATACATCTAGTAGGTGTCAAGCCCAGACTCCATTCCAGCTATTTGAACTCTAAATGCCATGTTCTTTCCACTGTGGTTTTTAAATGACCTGTTTTTAAAAGGACTGCATTTAGCATAGTGAGTCCCATGGAAGATGTGTGTAGATCGATTGGCATAATGCACACCAAGGATCCTTGCCATTCATCTCTGCACTGTTTCCTGTCGAGAGAAAGCAGGGAGTGTAAACCACAGACAGTTCTGAAATTCAGTTTTAATCAATGGCTCCCACAAAGTTCATGGGTTCACCTTGCCCACACTTATCTTCAATGCAACATGAAAATGCCTAGTAAAATGGTCAGAAGATGAGAAACGAGAAGCAGTTAGTGAGAAACGACAGGGAGATGGCTGTGTTTATGCCAGGGCTTTTGGGATTGCTATTTTAGAACTTTATTTGATAGCTCTTTACAGTCTCTTGTATATTACATTTCAAGAATATACACCTAATAAATCCATCTGCTTGCTGGGCAGAGCTAATTTTGATTCCCAGAAAGTTGGACTTAATTGCTAACTCTGATTTTGTTCGAATGGCAAGATGTTTTAGCAGATGCTGGCAGTACTGAAAGAGCCCTGGGAAGCGAGGGTTAGGGGGCTTTCTTGGGAAGTGTGGATACTGAGGCATTCTGTTGCACACTCTCTCCCTGGCTACTGACATGAGACAAGTCCTATTCCCAAACCATGGGCATTCAGGGAGGACTATATCATAGGACCCCTGGTGGTGCAGAGGTTAAGCACTCAGCTACTAACCAAAAATAAGATTGGCAGTTTGAACCCACCAGCCGCTCCACAGGAGAAAGATGTGACGATCTGCTCCCATTAAGATTACAGCCTTACAATCCCTATGGGGAGTTCTACTCTGTCTTTAAAAAAGGGGTTGCTATGAGTGAGAACTGACTCAACAATGACAAGTTTTTTTGTTTTTTGTTTTTTTTTACTGTAGAAAGGATAACCCTATTAAAAGTGTGAAGACTTTTCTAGGCATGATTTCAGGGAATTCACAGTATCATCTAACTGCATTAGAATAAAACTTTGGATGCTGGAATCCTGATATAAAAAAAGCTTTAGACTTTAACAAATAATATAGGACTTAATCTATTTTGTTTCAACACTTTGATTTAGTACAGAATTTCTGGCCCACTCCAGGAAAGAAAATATATTCTATAGTAAAGTAAAACGCTAACAACTCAAGAATACTACATGACACCTAATTTGGTGACTGCCACCCAAAATTATGCTTACCAGTTATAAATCATTACTAGACCTAGTTATAATTACATTGATAGCACTGGTTTGCTTTCCAAAGCCAAATATTATATTTGATGAGGAAATGTTCTGACTCTAAATGGTTTTAATTAAGAAACCAACTTTTTTTTTTTTAAGGTGGTAAGGAAGTATATTTTTTTGTCTCACTTTTTGTTGTCTTGTGCACATGGTTTTCAAGAAAAAGGAAAGTAATGATTATAGTAAATTACAGGAGTCAGCAGCAGAGTAATTAACAGGTAATTATCAATAAACAATTTAACCACAAAAGCTGGGATCCCACCTACCACTTGTCAACAATAAAAGCTTAGTAACTCCACATGCCATTGGAAACAGAGTCTACAGGGAGCCGCAGAAAGGACTGCTAATATAAATAAACAATTCTTTCTTGGGAGAATACACAAAGGCCAGGCTGTGAGTGACCACATAGAAGAAGGAAAGAAAAATCCAGTAGGCAGGAAAAATATTAGGAAACCAAACATTTGGTTTCAGATTTAGGAGAGAAATATGAATGTGCTTGCTATTGAAGCCAGAAAAATTATCTATGAAATGTCTTTCTCATCCCATACATAAATGTTATGTTTCTTTAACCACTGAATAGAAATGTAAGGTTCCTTAGCCAAGCTGGCATTTGACACAAGGAAAAAGTGGACCTTATCCAGCTTTAAATATAGTCAGCATGCCTTATGGATTGAATGATTAGTGAATAATCTACTTTAGAAGAATACATTTATTATGAAAAAGTGCAACTAGGTTTTGAAAGCCCCTTAAAATTTTATATAAACTTTGATTTGGAAATTCTTCCTTTTAGAAATGGGCCAGGTCTCTATTTCTATAGCTTGAGGGAGTGGGGGACTCCTAATGACCCATTTAAAAGGGAAAAAAGAGCCATTTATTTCAGACAAAAAGACCTGACAGTACATAAACTGAATAACAATATAACCCTTTATTTCATTTTGGTTCTGTTAATGTGGTGTTGGGACACAATTTACAAATAGCTAAATCATGGATTGAATTTCATTCTGGAAGAGAATTTCTCTTTCTGAATTTTATTTTGAGTACACACACAATCAAACATACAAGGACACACACACAAATCCTGTCTAAAATGACATTTGAATGTGTCACAATGAAATCGCTTACTAAATATTATCAACACCAGGCGATACGCTAGGGATAATGCAAAGTGCGTTAAGTCAATATGCTCTCTGTCCTCTAAGGTGTGGGAGATAAAACTGTCATAGAGCATGTCTGAAAGATGTACATGCAACTGAATAAACATAGAGCAGATGCACATCTATTCAATAAAGTTTTCATTATCTACAGGCCAAGGGGTAAGTGTATATTGGGGAGTGATGAGAGTAAGACAGCTTGTGGGAGTTGCAAGGTTAGATAGGGAGTCTTAAGGAGATATTACCATGTGATCACCAATTAGTCAGGAAAGTCTTTGGGGAAGAAGTGAGATCCCTGTGTGATTTGAAGAATGGTCTGCAATGAGCCTGGCACACCTACTACAGAGAGACTTTTCTCTCAGACGGAGACTGGAATGATGCCAGGATGGAGCTGTGGTCTCAGCAGGAGGCACAGGGCTGGGCAGACAGTGCTAAACGATCTTGGGAAGACATTTCTCTAAAACAATCATGTTGGTGTTTAGTATGATATTTAGAGCCCTGTAAGACCTAACAACAACTTAAAAGTTGACCTTTTGAACTCAGCGCCTTCACAGAAGATACACCTGGCAATCTGCTTCAGTACAGATTATGGCCAAAAAAACTGTAGGAGAAGTTCTACTTTGTAACACATGGCATTACCATGAGTCAGAATTAACTCAATTGCAACGTTTTTTTTCTTTTTTTAACTGAACTTTACTGGTTGCTTGAATGTCACCTAAAACCCTTTTCTCTCTCACTTGTCATTGTGTCTGCCTAAATTTTTTCCTTCAAATTGCCCACATCCAATTGCATTCATTAGAATTTCGCTAAATGCCATGCTTCCCCTGGTTTTCTTAATTTTCTTTTGAATTTTTTTTTTTTTTTTAG
>NW_006921755.1:4352361-4354726 GCF_000298275.1 Orycteropus afer afer
ATGATATGTCTTGGTGATTTTCTTTTGGGGTCTATCCTGTTTGCGGTTTGTTGGACTTTCCGAATGGATAGGTTCTTCTCTTTCATTATATCAGGGAAGTTCACCAGCAAATATGTGACAATTTTCCGAGTAGTTTTATTTTTCTCTTCCTGTTCTGGAATTCCAATGGCATGTAGATTATTTCTTTTGATGATATCCCACATGAACCTTAAGCTTTCTTAATTTTATTTTTTTTTTTTAGGCAAACCTAGATCTTGTTAAAACCCTCCCACTGAGTCCTCCGTTGCTAAAAAGTAATTAAATAAAAAGTGAGGTTTGGATACATCTATCATTTTATTTGAAATTCATATGAATATAGAGAGGAAAAGCGACTTTGATAGATCAGTTCTTAAATTTTGATATAAGAACTGTGTTATTAGCTGAAATAATATGGACTGAGTCTGTTCTCTTAACCTTTGCAAAAGTCTAACCTAGTCAATTAATACAGCAGAGCAGGGAACCAAAGAATAGCTTTGAATTGGTCAGATACAAACTGACTTAAGCTTGCATGTGGTTAAATAAGACATTAGTTAAAAATAATTGATGCTGTCTTTGATTTTTGCAATGAGGGAGGATATTCATGGTCCTCATCACTTGCCTACCCACTCCTACCCCATACAATGTGAATCTACTTATCTCAGTCCATTGCTTAAAACAGAACTTTATAGTATGTCTTGATATATTAAATATCTTGAATAACATAAGCAAAGTTGTGTTCTTCCTAAATGGATGATGTCAACAGTTTTTACTCAAACCTTAAAGCATATATTTTTTGCAGTTCACCAGCTGACTTTTGAAAACAGGTACATATGTAATGTATATTTTATGACATGATCACTAATGAAATCCCTCTTGCTTTTGGCATGGTTTGCCAAGATTCTCTCAGGATTGTTATAAGGAGATCATTGATCTTTCCCCTTCCAGATTTTATTAAGACCCAGGAATGGTATAGTTATGTTGTTGCATATGTCAAACACATAGTGTTCCAGGGAGAAATTCCTAAATTGCACTGTGACACTGTGCTACCAGACAGATGAAAGACCTGTTCTCTCCTCCCCTCTCCCCCTATCATTTCCCCTTCTCCACCAATCATCACTGCAATGTGGACCACAAGGGACCCATCGCCAGGAATCCCCTGAGCTACTTCTGGGATGCAGACAGAGGGAAAGAACAGACATACTCATGATACAGGCTCTAAATAAACAGTACCCTACTAATATAGTCTTCATTTTATTTCTTGTTTCCAAAATTTTTTTCTAGTTCAGGTATATTCTTTGGGTTTTAACAAATATGTTCCATACTTTTCCAAATATCACAATTTTAAGTTAACAATGAGATACCAAATGATGTAGGATACTGTCAATAAGTATTTAGTGAGCAAATGAATGAGCGAACCCACAACTAAACCTTCATATATATACCTCCATTCCATTTTCTTTATCTAAAACTCTCATTTGCCCATTGAGTTCCAACTTAATTGTTACTTCACAGGAAGGACTTTCCTGACTCCTGTCCCAGATGAGATTATTTCCCAATTATTTCTTATAATAGCACACTAATTTCTACCATCACTTTTGTCACAGTTTATTTTGAATCAGTATTTCATGCCTACCTCCTCTGCTACCTCCTATGTAGGCTGTGATACGTGGTGTTCTGTCTCCACTGCCCAGTACACTGGATGGTAAATACACATTTAGACCTGAAAAGATCAGAAAGAAGAGTGGCCAGTATGACTAGGCCTATGACTAGGAAAGGGAAACAGCAAGGAGGGAGACAACCTGAGCTGTTGACTTTCTGCTGTCCAGAGAGAGCAGCCATTTGGATTGTTTACACGTGGCAGCCATTTTGCATATTAAAATGACCGAGGGCACAGCCATTTTGAATGTTTATAAGCAGTGGTCATTTTGGATATTTAAAGTGACCCAGGGCACAGCCATTTTGAATCTTTACAAGTGGCAACCATTTTGGATTTTAAAGTGATAGCATTCTCGTTAGGATTCCAGGGACCTAAGAATAGACTCTGTTTGCCAGGGTCGACAGGGACATATGAGAGGCTGACAACAGCAAAGGAGACAGATGGTGAATGTGTAAGTGCTGTCAACTAGTGAATAGAGGAGCACAGTACCCTGCTTGTGTAGATAACATACAAACAAAACAAAGAAAACAAAATCATGGGCAAATCACTCCAACATATAATCACCAATTAAATATAAACACAAAAATGCCACAATGCCTCGGAGACAACAGAGCATCACAGTCCACACAAAGAAGCAAGATAAAGCAGGAGAAACAAGGGACCAGGATACAGACCCAAAATACATCCTTG
>NW_006921755.1:4354826-4393355 GCF_000298275.1 Orycteropus afer afer
ACAAGAAAAAAAAATGACAAAATAAATGAAAAATTAGAAATGATACAAAATCTACACACAGAAATCCAGAAGATGAATATTAAATTTTCAGAAATAGATAAGATATTGAATGGGCAAAGGAGCAGAATTGAATCAATGGAAGACAGAATTAGGGAGATTGAAGGCAAATACCTGAACACTTTTTTGGAAAGGGATCAATCAGAAAAAAGATCAAAGCAAAATGAAGAAAGCTTACGGTTCATGTGGGATACCATCAAAAGGAATAACCTACGTGTGATCGGAATTCCAGAACAAGAAGAGACGAATAAAACCACATAGAAAATTGTCGAAGATTTGTTGGAAGAGAATTTTCCTGGTATGATGAAAGATGATAATATATCCATTCAAGAAGTCCAATGAACCCAAACAGGATAGACCCCAAAAGAAAATCACCCAGACATACCATCATCAAACTTACCAAAGCCAAAGACAAAGAAAGAGTCATGAGAGCAGCATGGGAAAAATGGAAAGTTACCTACAAGGGGCAACCAGTAAGACTAAGCTCGGATTTTGTGACAAAACCATACAGGCGAGAAGATAATGGGATGGTATTTATAAAACCCTGAAAGAGAAAAATTTCCAACCAAGAATTATGTACCCAGCAAAATTTTCCCTCAAATATGATGGTAACATTAGGACATTTCCAGATAAGCAGAAATTAAGGGAATTTGTTAAAATCAGACTAACCTTACAAGAGGTGCTAAAGGGAGCCCTTTGGACAGAGAGGGAACAACAGCCAACAACAACTGACCATTAACACACATGATGATATAACCCAGAAACCAACCCAGCTACATAAGTATCCAAAGTAAAGAAGCCTATAAGATTGTAACCAGGGAACCAGAGACATCAATTGACAAATGAGGACAACTGCAAACCCAAAAGAGGGAAAAAAGTGTGTCATTACAGAACTTCTAGATGGTAGGGAAGTCAAGACAACTACAAGATAGAACAGACTGTTTTAAACTTGGGAAGAAAACTACAAATCACAGGGTAACCTCAAAGAAAAATGATAAAACTTCACATCAAAAAAGAGGACCAGCATAAATATTTAGCAAATACTCAAACAATAGCAATGAAGGAAGTGATAACACAAATCATAAACAAAATGAGCTCAGCATAGAAAATTGCATGTAACAAAGAAATTGACATCATGAAAAGCACATAACACAAATGACAACAACAAATTCATATTTGCCAATAATTACATATCTGGCAAGGGACTTGTCTCTAAGATTTACAGCGGAAGAGTGGATGACCAAACTATGGTACATACACATAATGGAATGCTATGCAGCACAAAGGAATAATGTGGAGTCTGCAAAGCACAGCATAATGTGGATGAAGTTGGAGGACATTATGCTGAGTGACATAAGTCAATCACAGAAGGACAAATATAGTATTAATTTGTTGTTGAGAGTCAATAAAAGGTTTGTATATGGAGGGAAACTTTCTTTGTTTTTGCTGGGGGGGGAATGGCAGGGGAGAGAACACTGCAAGAAAAAAAAAAGCATTGACCCATGTTGCTTTAGTTTTGTTCATTTCACTTTGCATAAATTGTATTTCAACGAAATGCATTAAAAAGAAGAAGAAGAAGAATGGCCAGGAAGTATGTTTATACTGGAAAGGAAATTACAAAAAGAAAGAAACAGTGCATAAGATAAAGCAAAGGAGTTCTGGTAGCATAGTGCCTAAAGCACTTGACTGCTAACCAGAAGGCTGGAGGTTCAAACCCACCAGCCACTCCTCGGAAGCAAGGTTGGGCAATCTACTTCTGTAGTGATACCCCCTCAGAAACCCAAGGAGGGACTGCTATGAGTCGGGTCTGACTCCACGTCACATAACAACAACAAGATAAAGCAAAGGAAAGAGGGTCTGTAGTAAAGGAAGATATTAGATAAAAGAAAAGAAGCTTGGGATGGAATGAGGGGAAGAAACATCAAGAGATTGCAATCAAAATGTCACACTTGAATCTTGGAAGACGTCATGGGCACCAAAGTAAAAGGAAGACTTAGTTAAATAGAAAAAAGGAAGCAAAGGATAGTTTACAGAAAGCAGCTAGGATTTAAAACAGAAAATATTTTATACGGAAGAGAAATTTACTCTTCTATTTTCGTTTCTGGATCATTTTCCCTCTAGGCAAGGGAAGTAAGAATTTGATATAAAGGTATGATTCAGGATAGGCAATATCCCCCAAAGGTAAAATCCCATTTTGTGATAAATAAATATGAAATATCGTGCCATTTTAATGGAAAGTGTCTAATCATCTTTCATTGTCATGAGTCATAAGTAATTTATATACATTTTAGATCAAGTTTTTTTTTTAGCAGTCACATATATATATATATATATATATATATATATATACATATCATATATATGTATAATATATTAATATATATTATATGTATGTATAATATATATATATAATCTAGTTTAACATTGGGGAATAAAATTTATGTTTTAGGGTTTCCATGAAAACGTGCTGTTTCTATCACCTTGCACAAAGGAAACATGACTTGCCATTTGTTTTAACAAATCTGCCATCCACAGAGATGTGCTTACCATACAGTTTTACTCTGTCTCCAATTAGAAAACTATAACTCATGAGAAATGTCACAAAAAGATCAGTGATAAATCAAAGATAGGTCATAATATCACACTGTTACCTTTCTTTTGGGTGAGTGGGCAAAATAGAATGTCTGCTATGGCATAGTGCCATAGCAAGGTTTACAGAAAGGGATCGATAATTTTCGGGAATCTTAAACCCTTAGACTTTATCAAGCTCTTCCTTCCACATATTGCTTTCTTCGTTTACACTTGGAAGATAATGTGCACAACCTCATCACCTCATCACTCTGAAAATGCATCTCCTTTTCTTACCCCAAAAACCCATTGCCATCGAGTTGTTATTGTTGTTATATGCTGTTGAGTCGGACCCGACTCATAGGAACACCTCCTTGGGTTCCTGAGGCAGTATCACTACGGAATTAGATTGCCCAACCTTAAATAGAGAGTTCTGTGATGCTAAGATCTGTGAATTTAAGTTCCTGCTGACTCTAAAATGGATCAAGTGACTTGAAAAGTGCACAAGTTTAAATGTTCCCTTCTGTTTTCTTTGGGATACCCTTGTATACACACAACACATAAACTTGACTAAGGCCCAAGGTTGCTAGAATATCTCTTGTGAAGCAGACTGGAATATGCTGGAGACTACTCATTTCATTCATTGTAGTTCACATATTGCACTGTATTTTTATTTAAAGTGTGAAAACTTCTCATGTTTGTTTTTGCCCCGATTACCACTGAATTCTGACCCTTGTTATCAAAACTTCCCAATAGATATTTCCAAAAGGAGAAAAATGGTCATTATGTACACTACAGGAGCTCTGATAACATAGTGGCTAAGGCACTTGACTGCTAACCAGAAGGCTGGCAGTTCAAACCCACCAGCCACTCCTCAGAAGATGAGGCAATCTACTTCCGTAGTGATACTGCCTCAGAAACCCAAGGAGGGGTCCCTATGAGTCAGGTCTGACTCGACGGCACATAACAACAACAACAACATGTACACTACAGAGAAATCAAAATGAAACTGTATCTCCCATTAAAACTTCATGAAAACTATGAGGCATTCTGCAATGTGAGGGGTGTGTGTATGTGTGCATGTGTTAATGTGTTCATCACAAACCATTCTATGCCTCTAACAATAGACTTCTATTTCAGAACTCCATTTCTCAAGCTCAAGCTTTATTATTGTTGTTGTTTTGATTTTTCTTTTTCCTTCCAAGGAGTGTCTGATGGGTTTGAACCACCAACCTTCTGGTTAGTAGTCAAATGCCTTAGGCACTACAGTACCAGAGATCCTTTTTTTTTTTTTTTTGCTTAGAAAATAATATCTCAGGACAGGCTTGATACCTGAGAATTGGGAAGGAAACCATTAAGCAAGATATAGGTATAAAATCCTATCTCAGGCAGCTCAATCCTATTTAAAATTGTTTCCTTTACAGTCTGCCCCCTCATAAAGAATCTCATATGTAATCAATGATCGTGACTTCCAGTGTACTCAACTCATGGTGAATCTCTGTGGTTAACAGAATAAAAAACAAAATCAAACACACTGCCATCGAGTCAATTCTGACTCATAGTGACCCCCATTGGGTTCCCAAGGTGGTCAATCTTTACAGAAATAGATTGCCTCTTCTTCCCCCGGGGCAGCTGGAAGATTTGAACTGCTGACCATGGGGTTAGCAGCCAAAGGCCTTACCCACTACACCACAAGAGCTCCCGCCTTAGTTAACAGAATAAGAGAAAAGAAACTTGGAAAACTCTCCTCTATTTGATAATTATAGAATCCTGGCTAAGTACAAGGTTTAGCCAGAGAGCATATTGGTGTCAGCAGACTATGGTAAAGTTAATTAAGGATGATTAATGGAGCATTTTCCTTCCAATGATATCTGTGACAGAACAAAGCTGTCTGAGACTTGTCAAGCAGAATTTGAGTTGAATGAGTATTTATGTGATCAAATCTGAAGGCTGCCTCTTGACAGAGCAAGGATTCATCAATCAATTGCTCTGGCTTGTAGTTGTGGGAAATTGGTCAATCTGTGTAGGTTCTGCTCCCATCCCCCATTTTTTTTTCATTCAATCATCCCTAAGGCTATAATGCATCTTTAGCTTTTACCTCTGACCACCTTAAACGCTATCACAGAAAAGTAAAGGCAAGAGAGAAAACACCTCTTAGGGTGGTTATTTCTCAGCTGAACTCATGCCATTGATTTCTTTTAAGCAGAGGGTTATAAGGTGACCAGGTCCATGCAAGGAATTAATTGAAATTAATAAACATTTTCTTACAGCCTGATGAGAAATAATAGCAAGCTTATTCAAAGACTATCACATAGATACACTTTGCATTTGTACCATTTTTCTTCATTGTAAACTTGTAAATCATTTTGTAAGCTTTTGTAAAGTCAGCTAATCCTGAGACTAGGCTAAAGAAGGATAAACACAAACTGTGCTTTAGGTAATTTGTTTGAATCATATTTTACAATCTGCAGGGGTGAGATTTGGATGCTAAATATGATGTAACTTGCCCCACAAGATAAGGCACTACCAGGCCCCAGGTCAGGCTAGGTCAAGCACTGATCTACCTGGAAGCTGGCTCATTTTCACCCAGGAAATTCAGTCTTGTTTAATTGCAACAGAACAGTGACAGTGCTGAGGTATGATCAGGGATTAGCTAAAATAGCTATATTCGTTTTATAAGTTTTATGCAAGTGATTTTGCATGCATTATCTAATTTGACACTCACGTTTTATACAAGCAGAGCAGGTATGACAATTCCCTTTAACTAGATGAAGAAGCCTCAGTAGAAAGAGACTTCCTGACTTACTAGAGTATACGGTTGTTCATAGTAGCTGAGATGGGACATGGGCCCAATTTTTTTTTTAATTTTTATTGTGATTTGGGTGAAAATTTACAGAGCAAATTCACTTTCCATACAGCAGCTCATATACACTTTGTCTCCCACAGTGCAACAGCTCCCCTCCCACTTCTTCCCCACAGTTACCTCTTCTCTGTGTCCTTCCCTCCATGGGCCCAATTCTTGAGCATGCCCACCCCATCCTTTTACCTCTCTCATGGACTGCCAGTCTTTCTGGGTGATGGCTGAAAGTATATTTACTGTAATAGTTTCCTGGGACTGCTATAACAAAGTACCACAACCTAGGTGGCTTATAGAACAGAAAGTTATTGTCTCATAATTCTGGAGACTAGAAGCCCAAATCAGTGTGCCAGTTGGACCATGCTCCCTCTGAGATCTCTAGCGGATTTCTGGTCTCTTTCAGCTTCTGGTAGCCCAGGTGTTCCTTGGCATGTAGATGTGTCTTCACATGGCTGGCCTTCTCTATTTCTCTCTCTATTATGTTTCTTGTCCTCTTTATTATAAAGACACCACTCAGATTGGATTAGGATCCACTTACTGCAGTATGGGAGTCCCTGAGTGGTATAGGTAATTAATATGCTCGGCAACTAAGCAAAAGATCAGAGGTTTGAGTGGATGCAGAAGTGCCATGGAAAGAAGGCCTGGCAGTCTACTTCCAAAAACATCAACCATTGAAAATGCTATGGAGCACAGTTCTATTCTGACACATATGGGTCACCAAGAGTTGCAATGTATGTATTCTATTAACAACAGCTGCTGTGCTGCAGTGTGATCCTATGTTAACTTAGCTGATAACATTTTCCAAGCAAAGTTACTTTCACAGATATCAGGAGTTAGGACGTCAGCGTATCTTTCTGGGGACACAATTTAATCCAAAACATTTATCACCGCAAATGATAGCATACTGTTTGCACCCAGAATGTAAGTGTGATCATGTGAGATTTTAATGGACAACGCCATTTGAACAAGTTCAGTCTCATATGACCTTGGCTGGGGCTAGGCTGTATTTAATTCTGAGGTTGAATGACTATAGCTGGGAGTGGACTATTCCAGGCATAGCTAGGCACTAGGTGATCTTTGTGATTCAGTGGGAATTTACAAGTGCACATAGTCTCTTCCATAGTTTCAACATAGAAATACAGGGACAAATACTTCCCAGGAGTATAACCCAAGAAATTCTATGCAAGCATGTCCATACTATTGTTGTTTTTGTTATCATTTAATTGAGATGTTTATAGAAAGACATTTTTGAAGATTTAATTTTTATCTACAAGAGAATAACCTTGTTGATTATTTATTAGAAGGTTTCACTGGTTTTCCCAAATCATGCTTATTCATCTTGAAATGCTTAATAATTGATTTTATAATTTACATTCTTACTGTCTTTGAAAAGAATGCATGGGTAATCATTTGCTATTATAGTACAGTATTAGTATTTGTGGAAAAAGTTTTATTACTTTTGTTAGTGTTTTCAGAATGCAAAGTGAGACATTGTTATGTTCCCGTCGTCGAGTCAGACCCGACTCATAGTCGGCCCCAGGCGGTATCGCTACAGAAGTAGATTGCCCAACCTTCTTTCCAAGGAGTGGCCGGTGGGTTTGAACCACCAGCCTTCTGGTTAGCAGTCAAATGCCTTAGGCACTGTGCTACTAGAGCTCCTAAAGTGAGACATAGAAAAGAGATTGATTTAATAAAAGGATTGCCAATGGGTGACATCAAGTTAAACTAGTATAGGCGTCTCTTTAAATGTACAGGAAAACAAATGCTGGTTAGTGTTTTAAGTGTCTAAAATATAAGAGTGAGTTTAGATTTCTAAAATCTTTTTGAAATAGATGACACATACTCCAAAGTTCCAAGGTAAGCCTTAGTTTTTCAGCAATAATGACACTGAAAATTACTTGAATATATTATTAATATTTTCTTTTCTTAAATGTTTTTCTTTGAAAATACTGAAGGGCCTCACTTTTATTTCTTTTCCTTTTTATTAGATATTTTTATATAATAATATTGAAGACCTCTTGTGTGGTTCTAAAAATTCTTTAGAGTAATAATTATTTATTCTATCAAATGTTTTTGATAGAATAGGGTAGAAAAATATATTTATTTTAGCATTAGAGGAGAAATCCAAAGAGCAGAAAAGTATTAGTCAAAGACAGCAGTACAAATAACTAAGTTTAACTCTTAGTATCCATTCTGCCCATTTGACAATATCTTCTGACATTAAAAAAAAAAAAAAAAGATTCTGAGATTAGAATATCCATAATTCCAGAAGTGACCAGCAGAGTACAGTAGAACTATCTCTTCACTTGTTGTGGACCCTAACTTTCTATAAATACTTGGGGATTTTAGTAGCTTTATGGGTAATTGTATCCCCCTCTGAGCTGTAGAACTCACAGTTAACCAAATGTCTGTGTTACATGAATTATAATTAAGCCAGGCCTTTTCCCATTAGGTATTTAGGCAGTTTATGTCTTAGAATTAAGAGCCACATTTTCATATTTCTATTACATTTTTAAAATTAATGTAGACACGTAAGTCTGAGCTGGAAGTATATGTTAATATATGGGCTCCATTATTTTATAGGCTTGCTATTTTCACCCACAGGCTTATGTCCCTTTGATATTTTCCCTTCTTCCTTCATCCAAGTCACTGATAAAGTATCTGAATGAGATAGTACAATTCCTGGTTGAATCAACTCTGTTGGCTGTTCCTGTTTGTGTATCCTTGAACCCAAATATCCAACAGGCTCTAGTGCTAATAATGAATAAAAGAAGATTATCACTTTTATATCTATGAGTACGTGGCCTCACCTTCAAGTTAGAGTAATGGTGTAGGTAATAATTATTCAAGGAAGGTCTTTTGACAGGTTTGGTAAATTGTACTGCAATTGCAAAAACTGAAGTCACACTATCTGTGGAAGTATGAGAGGACTCCCAATTGGAATAAACAATTTGGTCATTCAATGGACATCATTAATTTTGCTGAGCTTGACTGGTTTTAACTCCAAAAAAAAAACACCAAACTCACTGCCGTCAAGTTGGAGCTGACTCTTAATGACTCCTCCCTGGGTTTCCGAAGTGATATCACTACAGAAATAGATTGCCCAACCTTCCTTCTGAGGAGTGGCTGGTGGGTTTGAACTGCCAGCTTTTTGGTTAGCAGTCAAATGCCTTAGGCACTACACCACCAGAGCGCCTAGTTTTTAACTAAACACTCTTTATTAATCCCATTTGATCCAAAATGAATATGCAAGGTACCTATTTGACTGTTTGGAAAAATTTCCAAAACTTGAATGTTCATGCAAAATATCCACATTCTTTTATAACATTTTTAGTTAGCTTAGTACAGGTTAATAGAATATTCATTCTGGTCATAGTTTTGATCACATGGCAGGTACAAGAATGGATGTTTAAGACATCAAAATTTGATTCAATATTGTTTGAAGTTTCATATGATGATAGATAATTAGGGAGAAAAATATACATCATTATAAATATAAACACATACACACACGTGTGTGTGTATTCATTGAAATTATTAGTAGCTACATCTGAATAAGGAGCTCTGGTAGCATAGCGCCTAAGGCACTTGACTACTAACCAGAAGGCTGGCGGTTCAAACCCCCTAGCCACTCCTCGGAAGGAAGGTTGGGCAATCTACCTCTGTAATGATACCGCCTCGGCAACCTAAGGATGGGTCGCTATGAGTCAGGTCCAACTTGACGGCACATAACAAGAACAACATATCTAAAAAGTGTTCTGTGTGGTTTATTTTGCTTCATTGGCTAGGTCACACACGTTGAATTATTAAACATATTTTCTAAAATTATAGCCAAAAGATATGGACTCTATTGTTCTAATTCAGTATTTCTAGAAAAACTCTTCATCTACAAACAAACAGACATCAGTGGGTGTGTTTTCAGTGAAGAAAGTGACACTTCATTCCAGTCTTACAATGAACCATTGGCCATGGTATCAAAATTTATGTACAAAGTTTTGCATTTTTACCTTCCTCAACAGCCAGAATCAGCAAGGATAAAAACTAGTTGATGTCATTGAAGTGGCACTTACAAACTTATGCCATCCTGTACTTTGCTCAAGTTGGGCAATCTACTTCTGTAGTGATACCACCTCGGAAACTCAAGGAGAGGTTGCTATGAGTCAGGTCCAACTCGATGGCACATAACAACAACAACTACAACAAATACTTTGCTTAGTAACCTCAACACTTGTTGTGGATACTAACTTTCTATAAACACGGGAATTTTAGTAGCTTTGTGAATAATTATATCACCCTCTGAGCTGTAGAACTCACAGTTAACCAAATGTCTGTGTTACATGAATTATAATTAAGCTAGGCCTTTTCCCATTTGGTATTTAGGCAGTTGATGCCTAATGCAACATACATGCATTTTTAAACATACTTTTTCTGAGCAATTCCACATATTTGTGGGATGCAAGATTCTGCCAGATCAGATTTTGATGCTTTTTCCTAAATTTCTCATTTGTTTGCCATAAGACAAAAGTCAGAGTCTGTCTGTCTATCTCTCCTCTCTCCGCCATCCAAAAACTAATCAAAACAAAACAAGTCCACCCCAACATGCTGTTCGCCGTCTCACCTTTAGACAGTGCTGCCATCCCCATTTTATCTCATTAACTTCTACACTTCCTTTCATTCTCAGCTTAGCCCTAGGAAGCGTTCTATATGCCTCCTCTGCTTTCTACCCCACTCCCCAGTCCAGGCAGGTGCTCTTCCTGTGTATTCCCATAGTCCTCATAGTCTTTGTTATGTGTCTTTATCTACCAGCAGACTGTAATGTACAGGAAGGCTGGGACTATCTTTGCCTTGTTCCTGATGCATGACCTGGCATGTAGTAGGGGCTCAATAAATATATGGGAAAGAAAGGAAGGAAAGAAGAAGAGGAAGTTTTAAGGACTCTCTGAAGTGTTCATCTTCAGATGGAACCTAGCTGTGCATCACGAAGAATCTGCAGCAGAGATGGGTAAGGAGTTCGGATCCCAGATATGAACAGGCCCTGCTGATAGTGATTGAAACAGTGCAGCAGATCACAGCCTTCTTATTTGTCTGGCTGCTTCTGTACATCCTGAAAGTTCTAGAGTAGATGTGACCCCTTGCAAGGGCAGATATATTGATAATTAGTACAGCTGGTCCCAGGGCCCCTTTTCCAACTGAAGACTCATCATTTGTACTGGTATTGCCCTTTGCCACTTTATTACTTGTCATCTTCAAAGTGTAGGTTAAACATTTAGATTGCTTATTTGCACTGGAAAGTTTACTTCAAATTGCCCTGAGTTAGA
Source organism: Orycteropus afer afer (assembly GCF_000298275.1). NCBI lineage: Eukaryota > Metazoa > Chordata > Mammalia > Tubulidentata > Orycteropodidae > Orycteropus > Orycteropus afer. Next base: position 4,365,627 of record NW_006921755.1, read on the forward strand.
ATTTTTCTCCTTCTTGCTAACTTTCCTGAGTTACCATGATTAAAAAAAAAAAAAAATGAAAGTCAAATCTGTCTGTTCAAATCTTGGCTCTATCACTTACATAATGTACCTTAGACACATCACTTCTCTGAACTTTACTTGTCTCATCTGTACAGTCAGGGTAGTAGCCTTCCAGTGTTCAGAATGTTAAGAGGATCAAACACCTCATGTGAAAATATGTTACAGACTCTTTCAAATTCTCATGTAATTCTTTCTGGAGCCATAGAGGCTGGATAAAACTTTGAAACTATCGCCCTGTGATAGTCTTTAAACCTTAAACCAAAAATATTCCCTAGAATCTTCATAGAATACCAAATAGTAGTTTAGCTTGACTAGTAAAGATTGTCTGCCTTGAGCACTGTTCTCTTTTAAGATCATGTTATGGGATCTAATTGACAACAGCAACTTGAAAGATTAGACAGAAAATTTAGGGGGCAGTGAGTTTATGTTACTGAAGGAGGAAAACTAAGAAAAGGAGAATGGTTGCACAATTCAAAGAGTATAAACAATGTCAATTGTGCATATAGAAATTGTTGAATCAGTGTATGTTCTGTTGTGTATATTCTCGGCAACAACAAAAATAAAATATATATTAAAAAAAAAGTTACAAACTCTAAGCACAAGGTTGTCAGATACTGAGTTCAAATTGATAACCAAGTCATGGACACCAAGTTGTCCATGAAGAATGCTGTTGAGTTTCCTTTATCATGTGAAATATATTATAATACAGGCATCTTTACTCAATTCCAGAATGGTGAAATGGGATTCAGAATGAGGGGTGTTCATATGAAGAGATACTCAAAAGTGCCCTCTCTTGTTTTGAGCAACTCTGGGAAAGGACTCCTAATTTATTGTTTGCTATTCTAAAAATTCACCCAGATTTTTAAAATACCTTGAGCTCTGAATGTTTAGATTTAGATTATATTTACATTATAGTTGAGCACCATTCTTCCCTTGCCTAGATATGTGAATACTATTTTTGTGTGCGAGCAAGCTTAAAAATTGAATGTCTAAATATTTAACCAGAGTTATTTTAAAAGAATTTCATTATTTATCTTCTTTATGATTTATATTATCACATTCTGTGTCTGTAGCTATGGTTTATCATAAGCAGCCCATCTGCTACAACAGCCAAATTGGAGCATTCATATAAGATGAGTTCAGATATCATAAACATGACAAGAGACGGATTACATTTAGTCTTTCTCCATGTTTAACCAATTTAATTTGTTTCCTATGCAGAAGAGGCTCTAAATTTACTTAATATATGTTAGCACTTAGGAACATAGTTAGAAACAAGGCGAAGGTCTTAACCTATTCATAAATAAATGAGAAGATTCCTGTCGGAGTAAAAGAGAGAGAGAGAATTTATGTCAAACAATCAGGAATTTAATACATAGTGGTCTTTTAGGATGTCCAGTTTGTGTACATACTCTTAAGGCATGATTACGAATAACTTCACTTCCTATAAACAATGTGACTGGAGAAATTACTCACAGATATAACAAAAAGGGGAAGAAAGGTAAGACGTTTTAACTGAAGCCAATAAGTGAATTACTTTCCCTGAAAAGGTTAAAAATGGCAGATTTATTTTTTTGTTGCCATAATATTTGTCTTTGTTGGGCCGGCTATCTGAGGTATTCTCCAGAAGATGCAGGGCTCATTGAGACGTCACCGCACAACCCTAGCTTCAAAGTTACAGCAAAGCCCTGAAGGACTTTTCCCTCGCCGTAGTTTGGGTACTCAAGGATCCTTTACTTAACACTGAGTCTGTTCGCTGAATGAATGCATTTATATCGCTGAAGAGAAAGCTTTCAGTGATTATACTGGATTTCCCTGTGCCCCTGTTAAAGGTCAAGTAGAGGACTTCTTAGTGCAAGCAAAAGAGTCATTCATTTTTCACTCTTTAGGTAAAGGACTTATGTCATATTATTAGTGGGAATGTGATTAACTGTTAAAGCAACATCGGTCTTAATGATCTATAAAGCTGTTTCTCTCAAAGTTATGGATTCATTGCTTAGTAGTACTAAATATATGTTGTTCCAGGATCATGCAAATCATGAATACTAAAAATAAAAGTAAACATATTTCTTTGATGATGATTTATTACCCAACAATTTTGGGCTAATACATTTACATTATAGGATGCAAATACAAATGTGACATAACTGAGTGGGCCTTTAAGATGAAATGTCATTGCTTCTGGAAATATAGGCAGTGCTTCAGCTTCATCATAGCCTTTGTAACATAATGTTTGAGAGCCTGTGACTGATGTTTCAACTTGTAGCAGTTTGGTACCTAAATTCCATAGTTAGCAAGGCAATGTTTTCATTCAGCCTCACTGATGACCTAAAAACCCATATGTAGGGATATTATATGGCACTGAGAGTTAGTGTGCAGAGTTGGTACAATTAGATTAGGTGGCCCCTTTCAGGTAAAGGCAGCACCATGCCAAAAGAAGACCCTGTGAAAAATAATACCACAAACCTACATCCATAGGGGTAGGCACCCTTAGCGTCTCCATTGTTGTGGTTGTTGTTATGTGCCATCGAGTCACACCGACTCATAGCGACCCCTCCTTGGGTTTTCGAGGTGGTATCACTACAGAAGTAGATTGCCCAACCTTCCAAAGAGTGGCTGGTGAGTTTGAACCGCCAGACTTCTGGTTTAGCAGTCAAGTGCCTTAGGCACTACGCTACCAGAGGTCCTAGCGTCTCCATTAGGCTATTCAAAAATACTCCAGGAATTAGTGACACTAGCATCTTGGTTATACATCATGGTTATTTTTCCAAATCAGGATAAAAACAATGAATTCCTCCCAAATTATTCATGAAAGTGAAAAAAAAAAAAAAAACTAGATAGAAGCTGGGAGTATGTAGGTCACTCTTGATGATCTTGTTTTCTCCTTCAGGTCTTCATTTCTTGTGGTCCTCTAAATCTTCTCTTTCCGTAGCCACAGTTGCTACTTCTCTCTTTGTTTTTCTCATTCTTTGCTCTATTTCTCCACTCCCGGTAGTTTTCTTGCCTTTACTTTCACTTTTCTTTCCCTTCTCCTTTTTCAATTTCATGCACTTTCTTACTTTCCGAATCAGGGTAGAAGATAAGCTGACATTAACTACATTAAATAGTCGTATTCTTAGCACTGTCAAGAACTTGCTTAAAGCAAAGAGGTTCTCTGGTGTCAAGAGAGAACTATATTCCATAAAACAGTGAATATGTGATTATCTTCTAATTCTGGTGATGGGACACTTAGTTTTATTACTGAAATTATCCCTTAATTTCTCAGCAATTTCTTTTAATCCGTACAATCTGACTAATAAAATAGGTCCAATGATATTTGTGCTATGTTTTAAAAAAATAAGTTAGAAAGTAGAAAAGAGGATGAAAGGAAGCAAGTGATGGAGCAAAGTCCTCATTATATGAGCACTGCAAACTGCTGTACAAGTTCGACAGCCCCAGTGTGTGTCTAATTTATGTAGCTGATAACCCAAGTTAACAGAGACCCTGGCACTATTATAGAGGTAATATTTTCTCAAGGATGTACAGTCTTAAACAACTTCTTCCTGTATTAGGTTCATACATGCTTTTCTTTAACATAAAGCAGGTATGTCTGTTCTCTTGTTCCATTTCATTTTCTTGGAAAAATAAATTTGTTGTAGGTCAGCCGAATGGAAATTCTGCTTACTGTTTATGACTGAAGTTTCTCTCTCCCTCTCTTGTATTATCCAGGGAATTAGTTCAATATAGAGTCTTATTCTACACCCATTTCTTTATTTCTCCCGTCTCCATCCTTCTTTTCAGGGTCCTGTTTCAAAAACTATATTGCCACAGAGCAGCTGGTAGCATTTAGTAACCACCTGCACAAGTAGTTCTGTTTCCAATGGAAGAAAATTTAGCTTACATAAAGCAAAAAACTGTAAAGTGTCGGCTTTTCCATTTTTATTTGTATTTGTGTACATTTTCTTACTCATTGATGAATGTTCTGCTAAGTGAAACTTAACTCCTTGGTAAAGAATGAGAAGCAGTATGGTGTAGCAGTCATTTGTTTCAATAAGTTTGAGTTAAATGAAACTCTGTCAGTAAGGCGAGAGGTTGATCATAGCCAGGAAGAGACTCTTAAAATCTGTAACTTCTTTGAAGGGTGAGAAAGGCACCCTCTTAAACTGGAATATTCTACCATGATTTTCTAGTAGCAGTACCTACATATGCTATGAAAGCATCATGATGTAAACTGGATTCCAGCAAAAGGCATTGCGCATTCAAACTTTTAAAACCTAATGGTAAATGAATTACTTTCCTATTGCTTGAGAACAAGTTTATATCACTAAGTTTTTATTAAATTTTATTAAGTTGTTCATATACACTGAACATTGATCCTAAATGCACTGACAGTGACTAACGTGTCAAGTAGTGACTTTCCTTAAATCAAGGTGGCCGTTCTATAAATGAAACCCCCAACCTAACCATTGGCCATCCATAAATAGTATCTGATGACTAACTTATGCAAAGTCAACTCTGTCTCATCTCTCTTGCTTGCCTTCTGTCATTTAATCCTTAATCAGCATAATTTTTTTCTAAGTAGAGAAACTAAGTCAGAGCAAGGCTCAGTAACTTGGTTAAAGTCCTTTCCTAATAAATGTAAAATACATTCAGACTTCTAGTGTAGTCATCTTCCAAGAAAAAAAAAAAAAAATCAGCAGCTAATATTGTTTTATTTAGGTTTGAAAGTTATTGGGAAGCACACAATATATCTATGCAATTATTTTATGTAAGAATCTGAGCCACGGAAATAAATGCTAGATTTCTTTTGGAATCCATTTCTAAGATGGGAAGGATCCTAGAAGAAACTTAGTATAATATCTTGACTTTATAGATTTACAATCAAAATTTGTGACTACTAGTCAATGACAGTGCTAAGACTAAAATCAAATTATAGAATAAATAATATTGCATTCTTCCTTCCACCTTCCTGTTTTTTTTTTCTTACCATTCCTTTATCTATCTTCTTCCTTTCATTTTCTCCCTTTTTCCTTAAATATTTGAGCCCATATGCTGAGCCAGTCACTACTTATCTAAGCTAGATATTGGAGATAAAACATAACTAAGTTGGGTAACTTCCTTATTCTCATGAGATCTAGTGAGGGATACAGTCAGGTGAACACAGTGCTAAAATGGTGGAGGTACTGGGTGTTAGGTATGAGAACTTATTGGAAGGGATACCCAACCAAGTGTAGAGGGAGTCGGGGAAGGTTTCTTTGAGGCAATATATTTATACCAAGACATGAAGGATGGTTAAACTTTATCCCAAAGAGGAGGAGTTATGTTGTAGCTGATAATATTATTCAGACATCAGTCCAGAGGCAGAGAGAACATAGATGACCCATGAACTAATAGAAGTTCAGTGGCAGAGGATGGGCAGAATGGTACAAGAAGAGGGTGAGTTGAATTGGCTTTAAATTGAATTAAATGGGCATTAAATGTTTGTAAGATATCATTAGGCTCTATGAGTTTAAAAGATCATACCCTTTAATCATAGGGATCTCTCGTATAGGTGGTAAATACCAAAGCAAAGGGTACAGATTATGAACTTCTTGGAGTTCGGAGGAAAGAGAGATAATTGTGGGAATAGTAAGCAAAGAAAACTTCAAATAAGACTTTGAAAGAGGAATAAACCAAAAAACCAAACCTGTGGCCACTGAGTCAATTATGATTCATAGTAACTCTATAGGACAGGGTAGAATTGCCCCATATGGTTTCCAAGGCTGTAAATCTTTATGGAAGCAGACTGCCACAGTTTTCTCCTGTGGGAGTGGCTGGTGGGTTCAAACTGTCAGCCTTTTGGTTGGCAGCCAAGCATTTAACCACTGTGCCACTAGGGCTCCTTGAAAGATTAATAGCATGTCCATATTACAGCATTCCTTTTCTCCATCTATAGTCTCTGCCATTTGTCTTTATCTCCTCAATTTCCACTCAGTCTTCTTATTCCAACCTTCTTTTTGCCCACAACACTTGAAAAGGTCAATGTTGTTGTTGTGTGCTGTCAATAAAAAGCAAAGACCCACTGCCACAGAATCTATTCTGACTCCTAATGACTCTTTAGGACAGAGTAGAACTGCCTTATGGGATTTCCAAGGCTGTAAATCTTTACAGAAGCAAACTGCCTCGTCTTTCTCCCACAGAGCTGCTGGTGGGTTTAAACTGCCAACCTTTTAGTTAGCAGCCAAATGCTTTAACCACTGCGCCACCAGATTCCCCAACTGCCAAGTCCAGAGTCTGCTTTTCAGTCCTTGGTTCACCACAGCACTCTGTCTGACTCCAGAGCCTGACCTCTGCTCCACTCACTGCTCCGTCTCAACAAACTCTTTTTAGCCAAATATTTTTTATATCTAAAATATGAATTCTCACAGGTGTTTAAGTCATATCTTGTTTTTGTTCAGGCAAATAAGAATAAAGTTCCAGAGATGTGAATTATCTAGATATCTGAAACTCATCTTTGACCCCTGTGGCTTCTACAATGTTGACATTAAGAATGAAAACTCCTAAAATCGTTAGACCGGGAAACCAAACAACCACTCTTGTTGGATCCATGTCCTAAAGCTAAGTACATTGACAATGAATGACTCTTTTTTAGGGAAAGCGTATAAGCTTTGGCACATAAGCTTAACATCTGTACTACCAAAATTAAAGGCAATTTTCACACACTTGCGTATTCTCGGCTGGATCGCAGTAACTAAAGTTGCGTGACAAAGTTATCGCTGCAGATATAGACTCACAATTTTCTTCACTGCTTTAAACAACTTGAATTTCTAATATTTTTCTAAATGTGGACCATTAACAACATGTATTAAAATTTTGAATACTGTTTACAATGCAGATTTCTGGACTCAGATTTATCGGGTTAGAATCTTTGAGCATAAAGCCAGAGAGCCTACTTGATCTTTTTCGGTGTAACAAGAACTCTGAAGTCAAGTACCACTGCCCTCTGATGAGCTATTTGAATCCTTGGGTTCATCACCCCAGTGTCTGGCTACCTGTCAATCCCATGAACACAATCATCTACTCCCAGGGAGAGTAGAGATGGCCCTTTGAGTACAGTGAGACTTAAAATGCTAAGCACAGTCATTAAAGTATGCAGACATTTAATAATAGCTGTTAGCCTTAGCAGCTCTATTTTATATTACTCTCTCTCTGCCAAATGCCTTTCAGGTAGTGACTGTCTGTGGTAAGTAACCATACGCATATCACATCCATGAATGTTTAGACTCAGTTCAAGCAGCTCTCACACCTGCCCAAGTGATCCCTCTTCCTACTCCTCTTCACTTTTGTTGTTTAGCTTAGATTTGCGTTCCCTATCTCCAAATATATAGTTTTCTGAGGTCCTTCTCTGATCAGGAACTCTATGTATGTCTTATTCTTTGATTCTCATAAAACCAAAAACACCAAACTCGCTGTCATGGAGTCGCTTTGACTCATAGCACCTCAGAAACCCAAGGAAGGGTCACTATGAGTTGGATCTGACTCCACAGCAGTGCGTTTGGAGTTTGGTTTGGTTTTTATCTCTATGGAAGTAGATTGCCCCATCTTCCTTCCGAGGAGTGGCTGGTGGGTTTGAACTGCCAGCTTTCTGGTTAGCAGTCAAATGCCTTGATTCTCATAACATACCGCAAAGAAGACATTATTAGTCCCACTGCACAGATGAGAGAGCTGAAGCTTGACTACCTTAATTAACATGTCCAAGATCACAGAACCAAGAAGTCAGAACTGAGGCTTGAACCCAGGTCTGGCTGATTCAGTAATACTGCCTTTTTTCAATAGGCCAGGCTGCTTCCTCTCATTTTGCTTCTTCCCTGATGGATATAGGAATAATGATTATTTAAGCATCCTATGCAGAGACCCTGGCAACACTACCATCAAGTGTGTTTCTATGGCACATATATCTGGGACACTTGAAATCTTCACCTTAAAAAGTTACATCCCACAACCACTGAGGAAACACATAACCTCTGAGGAATAATTCAATAATTGAAATCATGAATTATGTCTGGTAGTAATTTATTTTACTAATCGTATTACCTTAATTACTGAACCTAATCTATTGATGTCTGAAGTCAAGGGTTGGCCTTTTCCCCATAACACCATTGCTGATTTTTTAGTCAGTGCTAACCAATAGAACTTTCTGCAATAAGGGAAATGTTCCATATTTGGTTTTCCAATCAAGTAGCCCCTAGCTGTATGTGACTGTTAATCACTTGAAATATGTCTAGTATGACTGAGGAACTGAATTTTTAATTTTAAAAATAATTTATTTGTATTTAAATTTAAAGAGCTCTGGTAGCATAATGCCTAAGGCACTTGACTGCTAACCAGAAGGACAGAGGTTTGATCCCACCAGCCACTCCTCAGAAGGAAGGTTGGGCAATCTACTTCCGTAGTGAAACTGCCTCGGAAACCCAAGGAGGGGTCGCTATGAGTAGGGTACAACTCAACAACACGTAACAACAACATATGGTTAGTGGTAACTGTACTGGACAGCACTGGTCTAGATGGTTCAGAAGACTGTAAGGTTGATGGTTAAAGATTTGGCTCTAGAGCCAAACAGCGTGGCTCACTAGCCTGTGTGACTTTGTGCAAATTACTAGAATCTGTTTTTCATCTCTTTGAATGAAAAAAACAGCAATAATAACAGTATGTACTGAATGGGATCGTTGTGAGGATTAAATGAGTGGTTTTATGTAAAAAGGAGTCCCTAGGTGGCTCAAACAGTAAGCACTTGACTACCAAACCAAAAAGTTGCCCGTTTGAATGCATATGCACTGCAGAAGAAAGACCTGGTGATCTGCTTCTAAAAGATCCCAGCCATGAAAGCCATACGAAGCGCTTCTGCACACATTGGGTTGCCATGAGTCAGAAATGACTCCACTGCAACTGTTTGTTGTTGTTGTTTGAATGTAAAAATACCTGGCACAATGCCTAGCATGTAGTAAGGGCCCCAAAACGTTTGCACTTATTATTATCACTATAAATTATGAATATTATTATCATTACTATTAATACTAATAAATGACAAGATAAAAGAGCTGAACAGAAGATTTCAAAGAGCAGTTCCAGCAGACAAAGCCAATTACTATAATGAAATGTGCAAGGACATGGAGTTAGAAAACCAAAAACGAAGAACACGCTCTGCATTTCTCAAGCTGAAAGAATTGAAGAAAAAATTCAAGGTCCATGTTGCAATACTGAAAGATTCTATGGACAAAATATTGAATGATGGAGGAAACATCAAACGAAGGTGGAAAGAATACACAGAGTCACTGTACCAAAAAGAATTGGTCGATGTTCATCTATTTCAGAAGGAGGCATATGATCAAGAACCAATGGTATTGAAGGAAGAAGTCAAAGCTGCACTGAAAGAATTGGCAAAAAAAAAAAAAAGGCTCCAAGAATTGATGGAATACTCACGGAGATATTTCAACAAAACAATGCTGTGCTGGAGGAGCTAACTCCATTATGCCAAGAGATTTGAAAGACAGCTACCTGGCCAACTGACTGGAAGAGATCCATATTTGTACACAGTCAAAAGAAAGGTGATCCCACAGAATGTGGAAATTATCGAACAACATCATTAATATCAAACACAAGTAAAATCTTGCTGGGTCATTGTAGCAATATATTGACAGGGAACTGCCAGAAATGCAAGCTGGATTCAGAAGAGAACATGGAATGAGGGGTATCATTGCTGATGTCTGATGAATTGTGGCTGAAAGCAAAGAATACCAGAGAGATGTTTACTTGTGTTTTATTGACTGTGCAAAAGCACTCGACTGTGTGGATCATAACAAATTATGGATAACGTTGAGAAGAATGGAAATTCCAGAACACTTAATTGTGCTCATGAGGAACCTGTACATAGACCAGGAGGCTATCATTTGAACAGAACAAGGGGATAGTGCATGGTTTAAATCAGGGAGTGTGTCAGGGTTGTATCCTTTCACCAAATTTAGTCAATCTGTATGCTGGGCAAATAATCCAAGAAGCTGGACAAGAAGAGCGTGGCATCAGAATTGGCAGTAGACTCATTAACAATTTGTGATATGCAGATGACACAACTCAGCTTGCTGAAAGTGAAAGTGACTCGAAGCACTTATTGATGAGGATTTAGGACATGAGTCTGTGGTATGGATTACATCTCAAGGTAAAGAAAACTAAAATCCTCACAACTGACCAATAAGCAGTATTACGATAAATGGAGAAAAGATTGAAGTTGTCAAAGATTTCATATTATTTGGTTCCACAATCAACACCAATGGAAGCAGCAGCAGTCAAGACATCAGATGATGTATTGCACTGAGCAAATCTGCTGTGAAAGACCTCTTTAAAGTACTGAAGAGCAAAGATGTCTCTTTGAAGACTAAGGTGTGCCTAACACAAGCCATGGTATTTTCTGTCACCTTATATGAATGTGAAAGCTGGACAATGAATAAGGAAGACCAAAGAAGAGTTGATGCTTTTGAGTTGTGGTGTTGGTGAAGAATACTGAAAGTACCATAGACTGCCAGAAGAACGAACTGGCCTGGAAGAAGTGCAGCTAGAATGCTCCTTGGAAGCGAGAATGGCCAGACTTTGTCTCTCCTATTTTGGTCATGTTGTCAGAAGGGACCATTCCCTGGAGAAGATATCATGCTTGGTAAAGTCTCAGATTTAATACTTGGTTACACATATATATACATAGAAAAGATGTTGGAGAGGGTCTCAGAAAATACAGTAGAAAAGTGCAAGTCTGTTGGTAAAGATGGAACAAGAAGTAAGGGAAATGAAGAGGCTCCAATACTTACAAAGAGAAAAAATCCTGTCATCTCTTCTCCCCTGTGACTCATATATCCATGATCTTGAAATGTCCATTTAAAGTTTGACATATGCAAGAAGATGATCAAGGGAAGAGACATTTTAATAGGACACATAAGGAGGGGTCGCTATGAGTCGAAGCAACTCAACGGCAGTGAGTTTGGTTTTTTCTTTTTTGGTTTCATAATAAATACTAGGAAATCCTCCTCCTATTAATATTAATAAGAAGGCCTGGTTTCTCAGTGGCTAAGCATTAGGTTGCTAACCCAAAGATCTGTGTTAGAATCCACTCCTGCTCCACAGGAGAAAGATGTGGCAGTTTGTTGCTGTAAAGATTAAAACCAAGGAAGGGAAAAACAAAAAACACTGTCATGAGTAAACTGACTCATAGTGACCCTATAGGACAGGGTCAAATTGCCCCACAGAGTTTTCCAGGTTGAATCTTTATGGAAGCAGACTGCTACATCTTCCTACTGCAGAGCAGCTGGTGGTTCCAGCCACCAATGTTGGCTAACAGGCTAGTGCTTTAACCTCTTCACCACCAGTGCTTCTCTGTATAGATGACAGCCTTGGAAACTCTATGGAGCAGTTCTACTCTGTCCTATAGGGTCACTATGCATCAGAATCAATTTGAGAGCAGCAGATTTATGCACATTATAAATCTATCTTTGTGATTTTTGTTAGTCAGTTAGCATATAATGTGTGCATTGAAATAAACGCATACACTTAAAGAGACTTGTACACCACACTTAGTATATATGTACATATGTGTTTGTGTGTATGTGACTCTATTACTATTGACATCCAAATTAGATAGCATAACTTTTTCATCTAGAGCCAGCGAAGTCTAGTCACAATAAATTGAAATTTTGGACTACTTTGGCATGCCTTAGCTTATAAAGGCCATTTAAATGATTTATACAAATGTTTTTCTCTAAATGGAAGTCCTATTGGACCTGAGATTTCAAGTATTGTAGATAGGAAAAAGAGGTAAATAATTGCCTTTTTGTTTTGTGATCATATAATAAATGCCAAACAATGGAAAAACTAATAACATTAAAAAGGAATTCCAAAAGTAAAGCAAAATACTGGCTTAAAAATAACCTTTCTTCTTCATCTGCACTGTGGATTAATGTTGACTACATTACCAATGATTCATTTTAACAGAGAATGACTGAAGCTGCTTAGCTTAGGCTGGGCTGCAGGTCTGGGGCAGAGCATTAGGGGGTGGGACTCAAGAGACACCATACTATTGATGAGAGATTATGGTTGCTTGGTTGACAGTTAAAAAGGAGAGACCAATTGCCTGACTGAAGGAAATATAATTGGTCCTTTTAGCGAATTGAATTGGAAGAAGTTTTTTGAGGAAAAGGGGACTGAAGTATTTCTGAAGGGTTTTGTTTACCACGGTTGCCAGCCTACCCCTTTATTAGCTGTATAAGCTGCCAAGTTTACTATGAAGTAATTCTCTCCTTTTAAAAACTTTCACTGGCATGATACTGAGATGGTCTTATTGTTACAACCTTGTTTAATTGTTGACTTTGTGTTGATTTTATTGTCCAAGTGGGCCCCACCTATTGTTTCAGAGGTCAACGAGCTTTTTCATTGCGTTTCATCTGAACTGTAGCCTCTGGTCAGCCACACTCTCTTCTTAGGCAAACATTATGCAGCAGCTGGGTTGGAAACTATCATTCCACACATCACAGCAAATCTCAGACAACTCAGGTTTAATTATTCCCTGTTGACTGGCTCTGCCATTACTAAAATTTCTTTTAACACAGTGGCATGGAGAGTGGAAGTGTAGGGTTTCTTAGCCCTCAGCACAATAGCTTTTGCATTAATATCTCATGGTTTATTTCATAGAGCAAAGGCCTGTTTGTGGTCTCTAACATTTCTTTCGACATAAATTGAAAAGAAAGTCTTGAGTGACACAATATAGCCATGTATAGTGAAAAGAAAGCCTATACATAAGCTTATTAAAAAAAAGTGAACTCCTCATATATATATCCATTCAAGTGGATGTCAAAGCAATTTTAACCACCTTTTTGTTTTCCTTAATTTTCAGAACACATTTATGTTTTTATTACTCTGCCAATAAATAATGTAGGCATAATATATCCCAAATTGAACTTTTCATGATGTTTAAAAGCTTTAGTTTCATGATTAATAGTGCATAATCTGAATGCCCCATGAAGCTTTGTATAGAAAGAGGTGTTTGGTGTTACTAAAGGTTAGCAAACTCACAAAAGGGACATTTCAGTGATTGTTCCCAAGATGCCTTGTAGTCTTAAGAGTTACGAGGAGAACAATAAAACTTGGAGTTGGGTATCTATAATAACATATCCTGGGATTCATCACTACTTAGAAATTAAGCAATATAAGGGGAAAGAGCTGAGAAATTTATGTTTAAGAACACATTTTGAAATCTCAAACATGAGAGAACCCAGCATGTGAGTACTACTGCTGTGAAAATAATGCATGGTGAACCTTACCTTAGATAACAAATACCCCCTGATTCCACTAAATACGTGGTCTGAGCCTTCTGCTTCTTTGCTGGCGATACACTGTTCTCCTCCAAGTTTCCAGCTTATGCCTGTAGAACTGATGATGTTGTTGTTATGTGCCGTTGAGTCGGACCCGACTCATAGTGACCCCTCCTTGGGTTTTCAAGGCAGTATCTCTATGAAAGTAAATTGCCCAACCTTCCTTCCGAGGAGTGGCTGGTGGGTTTGAACCGCCAACCTTCTGGTTAGCAGTCAAGTGCCTTAGGCACTACGCTACCAGAGAACTGCTGAAGCATAGTAAAATTGCTTCTGAAAATTGACTCTGAAGAACTTTCTTGACGCCAGTATCTCAACTTTTCTCTATTTGTTGGATAAGACACATTGCCAGTTTCCCAAGTAGTCTTTTAAATATCCAAATCTTAGGGTATCAACCCTCTGCCAGAACCCTCCAGGGGTTCCTTGTTGCATTTAGAATATAATTCAAAATTCACATCATCATTTATAAGCCCCTCCATCATCAGGCTCTTACAACCTCCTCAGCCTAGCACCATTCTTTAGCCATACTGGTGTTCTCTCAGTTTCTTAAACTTGTCAATAGACTCCAATATATTTCATTCCTTCATTAGTTTGTTCAATATCTTTTGAACAGTAACTGTGTCAGGTACCTTGCTGATTGCTAAAAACTATGTCAAAGAATAAAACAGCCATTGTCTGTACCCTCTTGAAGTTTATAAGCATGTGGGGAAGCCAGAAATTTTACAGATAATTGCAAAATCTATTCTCTCACTGACTGTTTTGCTCTTGCACAAAACAACTTAACTCTTACATTTCACTTCTCCTATTAAATATCTTTCCCTTAGGAAGATTTCCTGACTCCCTCCTCTAGGCTACAGCTGCTAGATAGATGCTCAGGAAATAAAACCAAGCCATATTAACGGAAATTACACTTGAAGATTTTGTAAAATGTCAACTTGGCTCTGTGTCTTCTGAGTTCGTCTTGAGTCCTTGTTGATCATCTTCATTCATTTAGTGATACTTAGCTCCTGTGGTTTCAGGCCATGCAGAGATGTTTGGGTGAGGGGCAGGTTTGCAAAGAAGAGAAGACTATCTGAAAGGGTTAAGACTCATTTGTTGAGTATGTATCCATCTCAAATATCTTAACTGTCATATAGGATTTGATTTTTGTACAAACACTGTAAAATGAGTGTAGAGAGATAAAGGAGAATGTAGAACACAAAACTCTAGAGCATGCCCCTTAGATTCAAACTGAGGCTCTGCTGTTGGGACCTCTCTCATCTTGCTCACAGTTAAGAACTCAGCTGCTCACTGAAAGTTTGGAGACTGGATTCAAAAAATCAACCACTGAAAACCCTGTGCAGTACAGTCAGACTGTGATACACACAGGGTGACCAAGAGTCAGTTTGTTTTGTTTGAAAATGTAAACAAAGCCATCAGAACATGCCTGACATATTTTCAATGTGGGCTCTTACTGCATTTTTATATTATTTTTGTTATTGTTAAGTGTCGTTGAGTCAATTCCAACTCATAGAGACCCCAAGTGACAGAGTAGAACTCTCCCATAGGGTTTCCTAGGGCATCATCTTTATTAGAACAGATCACCAGGTCTTTCTGCCCAGAGCCACTGGGTGTGTTTCAACCAACAACCTTTTGGTTAGTAGCCAAGTGCTTAACCATTATGCCACCAAGACTCCTTTTTTTCATATTGTGGATGAGGAAAAAAAGCTCAGAGGAGTTAGGTAACTTTCAGAGATCAAAGAACCAGAAAGCAAGAGTCAGGGTTTGAATACAAGTCTGTCTGATTTGAGACTCCAGAGTCTATTCTCTACACCAGAGTCGGTAAATATCCACCCAGTGAGTGAAATGGCTCAAAGGGAACTCAGTAGTTACCAGAAGAGAGAGTCTACTTTCAAAAGCCCAAGTTTAAGAAGTTTTTACAAGCCTGGTTTCTGTGAATAAAGTTGTATTTGATTTCTTAAGTAATGAGGGACAGTGGTCATTTGAGTAATGTGCCAGATGGTTGCATAAATCCCTGGGAAGGAGAATATTCTCCTGTTTAATTTTTTTAAAAGGCTACGTGTCATGTTGAGAAAGGAAGATAAGAAAGGAATGGTTTTGTCTTGTGCTGATAAATTGCCTTCTTTAAATATACTTCATTTGGATACCATTCTATATAATCTCAAACCTAGTGCCTTTCTTTAGCAGGTACAAGAAATCATGGTTTAGAAAAAACAGAAAAGAAAAACCTGCATTAACCTGATATGGATGAAATATATCTTTTTAAAAAATGTATGTAATTGAAGTATTGTTGGTGTAACTGATAATTTGTGAATAAAATTATTGAGTCTGGATTTTCTTTTTTATAAAGATGTTTTTACTCAGGATTTTTTCTTGCACTATGTTCTAACTTCCCAATTATTATTTCCCTACCTGTCCTTTAGGGAGCTCTGGTGGCGTAGTGCCTAAGGCATTTGACTGCTAACCAGAAGGCTGGCGATTCAAACCCACCAGTCACTCCTCAGAAGGAAGGTTGGGCAATCTACTTCCATAGTGATACTGCCTCAGAAACCCAAAGAGGGGTCACTATGAGTCAGATCCAACTTGACAGCAGTGGGTTTGGTTTGCTTTTGACCTGCCCTTTAAGGCACCTTGCTGGCATAGTGATTGAAGAACTAAGTTACTAACCAAAAAAGTTGGCAGTTTGAAATTGCTGGCTGTTCCATGGGAAAAAGATAAAGCAGTCTCCTTCTGTAAATGTTTATAACCTTGGAAACCCTATGGGGAAGTTCTACTCTGTCCAGTAGGGTTCCTATGAATCAGAGTCAACAGCAGTAGGTTTGGTGTTTGGACCTATCCTGTGCAGTAGTTCAAAGTAACTAGAAAGGAAACTTCTGTAATTCTGATGTCGTGCATCTATTTCTTTCCATTATACTAATAATGTGTCAACAGTGCTAGAAGAAAATGCTTAGCAGTAAGACCACCACCAATTTGTTCAAAATTTATTTCTACTTTAATTAAGCATCTAATATGAACCAGACAAAAGTGTATAAGCCATTTTTCCTGTTCTTGACAACATCCTCTTCTCACTTACTGATATGGTTAAATTCCAAAGATCATGTTGTTATGTGAAAATCGGCATTATGTGAAAATGGAGGATGACTACATCGTTGCATAACTGCCATGTTTCATCATTTCATAACTGCCAAATCACTGAGAATCATGGCCCAGCCAAGTTGACACATAACCTTAACCATCACAGCTAGCATTACTCTCACCTCACACCTTGGCATTTGTTACTGCCAGATGTTATCATTAATGCAGAAAATAGATTGTAGATTTTTTACTATTGCATAAGTGCAAAATGTCAGATAATAAGATAGTTGATATATTTACACTCATGGGACTGTGGGAACACAGCAAAAAGTAACCCCTGAGAATTTGGGAGTTTACTGCCCAATTCTAGAGATGAAGTCTTTAAAATGATGAGTATGTGTTAACCAGGTAAATAAAGAGCAGGAAAGGTGTGTGGGACAAAGAGGGACCTACCAAAACAAAGACTCAGATCCTGAACCACCAGGGTGAATATGAGAATTTATGATTTGGTCAATAGGTAGTAAGGAGTAAACTGAAAACTCACTGCCGTTGAGTCAAATCCAATTCATAGTGACACCTTCTTGGGTTTCCGAGGTGGTATCTCTATGGAAGTAGATTGCCCAATCTTCTTTCCGAGGAGTTGCTGGTGGGTTTGAAGTGCCAGCCTTCTGGTTACCAGTCAAATGCCTTAGGCCCTATGCCACCAGAGCTCCTGTATGGAGTAAAAGGACATGATTTTAGTGTGGCCAGTGGAGGACAGTGTCTCGCTAAGTTCCTTGGTCTTCAGCTTGTCAGTGATGTAGAGTCATCAAAAGACTTTAATCAAGGAAATCACATGGTTTGATTTGTATACCAGATAGATCACTCTGGCTGCATTTGGCAAATGGTCTTATGTAGGCAAGTCTGTAGGCAAGGAGGTCGGTGTTGAAGCTAAAGTGGGAGAAGACAAGCAACAGTGAGAAGCAAGTGATATAAGAAATATTTAGGAAAGGTAGTGGAAGGCATTGGAATTGGCTGAATTTGGGAACTGAGAGAAGCGTTGGTCTAAGATAGTGCAAGCCAGAGAAAGAAAGTGGACATAAAATACTTTCAGAGCCAGACACACTGAAAGTGAGATGTCTCTGTGACAACTGGATATTCCAGTCTGGAGTTCAGAGGGGAGCTATGGTTAGAGAATATAATATGGTTATATTGTCAGGGAATTGTCAGCATAGAAAAGGATGGGAGATTAATATTTTGAGAGTGGTTGGAAGTGACCCAAGTGGGCATGTTAAAGGGAGAACTGGGTTGAAGACAAAACTCTGGGGAAAACCCAGCTTTCACTCAGCAAGTGGACAAAATGACCCCAGTAAAGTATCCTGTAAAAGAATGTTCAGAGGAGTAAAATGTGAACCAGGATAGAGTTGGTAATGAATACCAAAGAAGGAGACTATTTCAAGAAAGAGGAAGTCATTATTAGTGTCAAATGTTTTAATTTCACATACATTTTATGTTTGCTCCTACACTTATTTTTAACTGCATTTACTAATGATAAAAATAGCTATGACATGAATAAGGGCCAAAATGAAAAGATATGTCCTGTCCTCAGGGTAAAATAATCAAAGATAACAATTTCATGTAATTTTAATAATTATAACAATATTTAATTGATAATTATAGTACTTTGAGTTAATAAAATACCCTCATATTCAATATTACTTGATTTTTATATGAATCCAATTAGGAAAATATTGAGACTAGATTTCCCCCTTTTTCCAGAGATAGACACTAATGCACTGAGAGGCTAAGTCACTTGGCAAGACTGGTTGCTGGTGAGCTTTAGGGCTTGGACAACACAGTGATTCACTGTGCTTTCATGATCCCATCTTAAAAATCCAAACACAACTGAGAAGTATATATTCTCTGAGATTATGAACACAAATCTTCACATCCATTCTTGAGGCTTATTACATTCCCCCTAGTCATTATTATTCAAAATCTTTAACTTTATAGTTGAAATAATTGAAATATCAATTGCTACATTTATATAATATCTTTCTGTTCCCTTTTTGTATGTTGTTTTGGTTACCTTTGTGATGCTCTAACAGAAAATACCACAAATGGTATGGCTTGAACCAACAGGAGTTTTATTCTCTCACAATTTTGGAGGCCTTAAGTCTGAGTTCAAAGTGCCAGGCTCTAGGGGTTGGGTGAAAGCCCCTTGACTTTGGTCTTCAGCTCTGCCTCTTACTTCTGGAAAACCGAAGCTAGAGGCATCTCTTCACTCAGGCAGCTGCTGCAAGGTGCTGAGGCTGACAAACTCAAGATCAATAAGTGAAAAGGTCCTGATATTAGCAAACAACATGGCAGGCCATTGATTCAAATCTGTTAAAAGTCCCAAGATCGGCAGAGCATGCTGAACAATGACTCAACTACATGCAGGGTTTAAGCGTGCTATAAGCTAGAGACCATTCCCAAGGCTTCTCTCTATATATAGGAAGCAGAACACATTCCTAAGGCAGCTACTCAGCTGCTCACAGTTGATTCCACTGTAGAGGTGATTACCAGTCTCATCATAGGGAATACTACATCCAGCTGCCTAGCCACTCAACCAGGCCCAGCCAAATTGACACATGACCTTGACTACCACATATATCTATAGAAAGAAATTGTGAGTTACTTTTTTTTTCCCCCTGAGATTTAAAGGATGATTTCCAGAAGTTTAGGCCTTTACTTGTATCTGAATACCGAAGAATACAAGTAAAGCCAGGAAAGGGAGGGAGCAGGAGAAGCCAGGGACTTCTGGAGTGACAAGATATCCAGGTAAAGGGGAGGGAGGCAAGGCTAGGCCCCAAGCCCCCTAGAGCCAGGAAAGGGAAGGAGCTGCCAGGGACCACAAAGTGGCAGGTTCCAGGTAGGAATTAGACAAGGGGAGGGTGCTGAGGTTTCCAATAGCTAAGGGAGACAAACTTGTCTGTGAGTTTGTCATCCTGTGGGGCTTGTACATTGCTGTGAGGCTTAAGACTCTGCCACTGGTGTTTCAGATGCCAGCAGAGTTGCGCATGGTGCACAGACTAAGACAGACTAGGAAGAAGGAGAAGGCCATCCACTTCTCAAAACTTGGTTAGGGAAAACCTTATGAATAGCAGAGAAACACTGTCTGATACATTACTGGACAACTTTATGAGTAGCTTAGAAACGTTGTCCAACACAGTGCAGGAAGACAAGCACTCAAAATAGGACTGTGAAAGAGCTGTCTCATCAGAGTAGAACCAACCTTAATGATACGGATAAAGTAAGTCTTTCAGGACCTCCATGTGCTGATGTGGCACGACTCCAATTGAGGAGAAAGAACTGCAAACATCCATTAATAATCAGAGTATGGAATGTACAAAGTATAAATGTAGGAAAATTGGAAGCTGTTAAAAATGAAATGAAATGCATAAAGATTGATATCCTAGGCATTAGTGAGCTTAAATGGACCAGTTTTGGCCATTTTGAATCAGATAACCATATGATCTACTATGCCAGGAATGACAAATTGAATAGGAATGATGTGGCATTCATCATCACAAAGGATGTTTCAAAATCTGTCCTGAAGTACAATGCTGTCAGTGAGAGGATAATATCCATACACCTACAAGGAAGACCCATTAATACTACTATTTTTCAAATTTGCGCACGAGCCACCAAAGCCAAAGATGAGGAAATTGAAAATTTTTATCAACTTCTGCAGTCTGAAATTAACAAAACATGCAACCAAGATGTTGCTTATCACTGGTGATTGGAATGCAAAAGTTGGAAACAAAGAAGAATCACCAGTAGTTGGAAATTTTAGTCTTGGTGACAGAAATAATGCTGGAGATCACATGATAGAATTTTGCAAGACCAACGAGTATTCATTGCAAATACCTTTTTTCAACAACACAAATGGCAGCTATACACGTGGACTTCACCAAATGGCATAGACAGGAATCACATTGACTACATCTGTGGCAAGAAGCAATGAAAAGTTCCATATTTCATCCAAAACAAGGCCAGGAGCTGATTGTGGAACAGACCATCTACTGCTCATATGCAAGTTCTGAAGTTGAACACAATTAAAACAAGTCCACGAGAGCCAAAATATGACCTTTTGTATATCCCTTTTGAATTTAGAGACCATCTAAAGAATAGATTTGATGCATTGAACACCAATGACCGAAAACCGGAAGAATTGTGGGATGACATCAAAAACATCACCCATGAAGAAAGCAAGAAGTCATTAAAAATACGAGAAAGAAAGAAAAGACCAAAATGGATGTCAGAAGAAACTCTGAAACTTGCCCTTGAACAAGGAGTAGCTAAAGCAAATGGAAGAAATGACAAAATAAAAGAGCTGAACAGAAGATTTCAAAGAGCAGCTCGAGCAAACAAAGCCAATTACTATAATGAAATATGCAAAGACCTGGAGTTAGAAAACCAAAAGGGAAGAACACGCATGGCATTTCACAAGCTGAAAGCACTGAGGAAAAAATTTAACCATCAAGTTGCAGTATTGAAAGATTCTATGGGCAAAATATTGAATGATGCAGGAAGCACCAAAGAAGATGGAAGGAATATACAGAGTCACTGTATCAAAAAGACCTGGTCAATGTTCATCCATTTCAGGAGGTGGCATATGATCAAGAACCAATGGTATTGAAGGAAGAAGTGGAAGCAGCACTGAAGGAATTGGCAAAGAACAAGGCTCCAGGAATTGACAGAATACCCACTGAGATGTTTCAACAAACTGATGCCCTGCTGGAGGCACTCATACCGTTATGCCAAGAGATTTGGAAGACAATCTGGCCAACTGACTGGAAGAGATCCATATTTGTTCCCATTCCAAAGAAAGGTGATCCCATGGAATGTGGAAATTATCGAACAACGTCATTAACATCACATCCAAGTAAAATCTTACTTAAGATAATTCAAAAACGATTGCAGCAGTATATTGATGGAGAACTTCCAGAAATGCAAGCTGGATTCAGAAGAGGACGTGGAATGAGGGATATCATTGCTGATGTCAGATGGATCTTGGCTCAAAGCAAAGAATACTAGAAAAATGTTTACTTGTGTTTTATTGACTATGCAAAAGCATTTGATTGTGTGGATCATAACACATTGTGGATAACATTGAGAAGAATGGGAACTCCAGAACACTTAAGTGTACTCATGAGGAACCTGTACATAGACCAGGGGGCTGTCATCTGAATGGAAAAAGAGAACATTACATGGTTTAAAATCAAGAAGTGAGTGTGTCAAGGTTGTATCCTTTCACCATGCTTATTCAATCTGTATGCTGAGCAAATAATCTGAGAAGCTGGACTATATGAGGAAGAATGTGGCATTAGTATTGGAGGAAGAATCATTAACAACCTGCAATATGCTGACAACACAACTTTGCTTGCTGAAAGTGAGGATGACTTGAAGTACTTGCTGATGAAGATTGAAGAATACAGTCTGCAGTATGGATTACATCTCAATATAAAGAAAACAAAAATCCTTACAACTAGTCTATAAACAACATTACGGTAAATGGAGAAAAGTTTGAAATTGTCAACCACTTCACGTTGCTTGGTTCTATAATTCATGCCAATGGAAGCAGCACTCAGGGTATCAGATGATGTATTGTTGTTGGTATGTGCCATCAAGTCAGACCTGACTCATAGTGATCCCTCCTTGGGTTTCTGAGGCAGTATCACTACGGAAGTAGATTACCCCATCTTTCTTCTGAGGAGTGGCTGGTGGGTTTGATCTGCCAGCCTTCTGGTTAGCAGTCAAGTGCCTTAGGCACTATGCTAGATAATGTATAGCATTGGGCAAATCGACTGCAAAGGACCTCTTTCAAGTGCTGAAGAGCAAAGATGTCTCCTTGAGGAATAAGGTACACCTTACTCATAACACAAGCCATGGTATTTTCAGTCGTCTCATATGCATGTGAGAGCTGGACAATGAATAAGGAAGACCGAAGAAGAATTGATGCTTTTGATTTGTGGTGTTGGCAAAGAATGCTGAAAGTACCATGGACTGCTAAAAGAATTAACAGGTCTGTCCTGGAGGAAGTGCAGCCAGAATGCTCCTTGGAGGTGAGAGTGGCTAGACTTCCTTTCACATACTTTGGTCATGTTGTCAGAAGGGACCATTCCCTGGAGAAGGATGTCATGCTTGATAAGGTGTAGGGTCAACGAAAGAGGGGAAGACCCTCAATAAGATGAATTGACACAGTGGCAGTGGCAATGGGCTCAAGTGTAGCAAGAGTCATGGAGCTGGCTCAGGACTGAGTGATGTTTCGTTCTGCTGTGCATAGGGTTGCTATGATCGGAGATGACTCAATGGCACCTAGCAACAACAACAATAAGGATGAAAAAAAAAAAAAAAAACACCTCACTGCCATTGAGTTGATTCCAACTCATAGAGACCCTCATTGGGATAGACTGCCTCATTTTCCTCCCACAGAGCAGCTGGTGGGTTCGAACCACTGGTCTTTTGGGTAGCAGACAAATACCTTAACCACTACACCACCAGAGCTCCTTATAAGGATACCTGTACCAACCAAACCAGACTCCTGTAGTGTCAGATCCGACTCACAGTGACCCCTCATTGGGTTCCCGAGGTGGTATCACTACAGAAGTACCTGTAGAAGCATGTAAAACCCACAATACGTGGAAGAAGGGGGAAATGACATTTTCCAGGACTTTGTAGAATATTGGAAAACAATAGCTGGAAGAAAATGGATGATTGTATGTATAAGATAATGAAAAAATTAAATCCATGTCATCAGAGGTGTCATAATTATATGACTTTATACAAGATATCTGCTATTTTAGTTCCTAAAAATAAATAGCATTTCTGATTTCTGCCAGGTTAAATCATGGGTAGATACCTTTTTAAAATTTTTACATTTATCTATCTTAGTAAAAAAAAAAAATTAATAGCATCCAGAAAAAAAGAGTGGCCCTTCTGTTTCTCATTCCTTAGTTCTTTCTGTGCCACTATTGTCTGATGGACAGGCCACTCTTTTATTTTCACAGGTTTCACATAGGTCTTCTGTGTCCTACGCCCCATTTTGGATGAAGTCCATTGAATGCTAGTTTAATTTCCTATTGCTCATTCTGTGATGACTAGGTATTCCTTTAGTATTTATGTTTCCTCTCTTGGGAACTTTCTATTTTTTGGACTCAGTTTCCTGTCTTCCCTTGAGAAAGCTAAAGCCAATAGTTCTCCCCACCCCATCCCTCCATTTCTACCTCAATAGTTTGGTCTAGTACTTTTTCCAGGCCACTTTTTCTGTTTCCCATAATGGTCTTTCCCATCTTACAATACGTGAGGAATACCTTCTTATTCTGTAATTAGGACATTCTCGTCATTTCCTCTTTCTGCTTTAGAGTTCTTAGATGCTGGCGAGTCGGCTCTGACTCATAGCGATCCTATGTACAACAGAAAGAAACACTACCTGGTTCTGTGCCAGCCTCACAATCCTTGCTATTCCTCAGCCCATCGTTGCAGCCACTGTGCCAATCCATCTCACTGAGAGTCTTCCCCTTTTTCAATGACCATCTACTCTACCAAGCATAATGTCTTTCTCCAGGGAATGGTCCCTTCTGAGAAATGACCAAAGTAGGTGAAGCGAAGTCTGGCTATTCATTCTTCCTTCCAAGAAACATTTGGCCTGCACTTTTTCCAGGACAGATTCGTTTGTTCTTCTGGCAGTCCATGGTATTTTTAGTATTCTTTGTCAGCACCATAATTCAAAGGCATCAACTCTTTTTCATTCTTCCTTACTCATTGTCCAGTTTTCACCTGCATATGAGGTGATTGAAAATACCATGGCTTGGGTTAGGCATACCTTAGTTTTCAAAATGACATCTTTGCCCTTGACACTTTAAAGATATCTTTTGCAGCAGATTTACCCAGTGCAATATGACATCTGATTTCTTGACTGCTGCTTTCATGGCTGTTGATTGTGGATCCAAGTAAAATGAAATACCTTATAACTTCAATCTTTTTCCATTTATCATGATGTTGCTTATTGGTCAAGTTGTGAAAATTTTTGTTTTCTTTATGTTGAGGTGTAATCCATACTGAAGGCTGTAGTCTTTGATCATTAGTAAGTGCTTCAAGTTATCTTGATTTTCAGCAAGTAAGGTTGTGTCATCTGTATATTGCAGGTTGTTAATGAATTTTCTTCCAAATCTGCTGCCATGTTTTTCCTCATACAGTCCAACTGCTCAGATTATTTCCTCGGCATGCAGATTGAATGAGTATGGTGAAAGGATATAGCCCTGATGCACACCCTTCCTGATTTTAAACCTTGCAGTACCCCTTTGTTCTGTTCAAATGATAGCCTTTGGGTCTATCTTTGTTCCTCAGGAGAACAATTAAGTGTTCTGGAATTCTCATTCTTTGCAATGTTATCCATAATTTTTTATGATCCACACGGTCAAATACTTTTGCACAGGTAAACATCGTTCTTGTATTCTTTGCTTTCAGCCAAGATCCATCTGACATCAGCAGTGATAATCTTCATTGCTTGTCCTCTTCTGAATCCAGCTTGAACTTCTGGCAGTTTCCTGTCAGTATACTGCTACAACCGTTTTTGAAGCAATAGAATTTTACTTCTGTGTGATATTAATGATATTGTTAGATAATTTCCACATTCTGTTGGAACACCTTTTTTTAGAATGGGCAGAAATGTCCATCTCTTCCAGGCAGTTAGCCAGGTAGCTGTCTTCCAGATTTCTTGGCATAAATGAGTAAACGATTCCAGTGCTTCACCCGTTTGTTGAGCAGACTAGTGGATATTCTATCAATTCCTGGAACATTGTTTTTTGCCAATTCCTTCCTTCAATACCATTGGTTCTTGATCATAAGCTATCTCCTGAAATAGTTGAACATCAATCAATTATTTTTGGTACAGTGACTCTGTGTATTCCTTCTATCTTCTTTTGATGCTTCCTGCATCATTCTATATTTTGACCATAGAATTCCTCAATATTGCAACTCAAGGCTTGAATTTTTTTCTTCAGTTCTTTTGGCTTGATAAATGCTGAATGTGTTCTTCCCTTCTGGTTTTCTAACTCCAGGTCTTTGCACGTTTCATTATAATATTTTACTTTCTCTTTGTGAGCTGCCCTTTGAAATCTTGTGTTCAGCTCTTTTATCTCATCATATCTTCCATTTGCTTTAGCCTCTCTCCATTCAAGAACAAGCTTCAGAGTCTCTTCTGATGTCCATTTTTGTCTTTTCTTCCTTTCCTTTCTTTTTAAGGACAATTTGCATTTTTTACATATGATGTTCTTGATGTCATCCCACAACTCATCTGGTTTTTGGTCATTGGTATTCAATGTGTCAAATCTGTTCTTCAAATGATCTCTAAATGTAGGGGGGGGTTGTAAACAAAGGCATATTTTGGCTCTTGTGGACTTGTTTTTATTTCCTTCAGCTTCAACTTAAACTTGCATATGAGCAATTGATGGCCTATTCCACAGTCAGCACCTGGCCTTGTTTTCACTGAAAATATTGAGTTTCTCCATCACCTCTTTCCACAAATGTAGTCAGTATGACTCCTGTATATTTCATCCAGTGAAGTCAACATGTTTAGCCACCATTCATGTTGCTGAAAAAAGACATTTTCAATGAATACATCATTGGCCTTGCAAAATTCTATCATGAGAGCTCCAGCATCATTTCTATCACCAAGGCCATATTTTCCAACTACTGCTGATTCTTCTTTGTTTCCAACTTTCACATTTCAATCACCAGTAATAATCAATTCATTTTGATAGCATGTTTGGTTAATAAGTTGGTAGAATCTTCAATTTCTTCATCTTTGGCTTCAATAGTTGGTGTGTAAATTTGAATATTAGTATTAACTGGTCTTCCTTATAGGAAGACAGATATTATCCTATCACTGACAGCATTATACTTCAAGATAGATCTTGAAAGATTCTTTGTGATAATGAATGTGATGACATTCCTCTTCAGTTTGTCATTCAGCATAATAGACAATATGATTGTCTGATTCATAGTAGCCAATCCCAATCCATTTCCACTCACTAATACCTAGGATAGTGATCATCATGCATTCTATTTCATTTTTGACAACTTCTGATTTTCCTAGATCCATACTTTGTACATTCCATGTTCCAATTATTAATGGATAATAATGCAGCTGTTTCTTCCCATTTTGAATCATGCTCCATCAGCAAATGGAGGTCCCAAAAGCTTTACACCCTCCATGTCGTTCAGGTCAACTCTACTTTGAGGAGGCAGCTCTTTCCCATTCCTATTTTGAGTGCCTTCTGACCCAAGAGGCTCATCTTACAGCACTGTATCAGACATTGTTTCAGTGCTGTTCATGAAGTTTTCAAGTAATATAGCAAATGGTATTTTGTTGCTATTCATAAGGTTTTCACTGGCCAATTCTTTGAGAATTGGCTCTTTCCTTCTTCTAAGTCTGTCTTAAGTCTGGAAGCTCCACTGAAACCTGTCCACCATGGGTGACCCTACTGCCTCCAGCCTCACAGCAACATAAAAGCCACCACAGTATGACAAACTGACATATGAGTGATGGCTGCTTTGGAGTAATATGTAGTAAAAAATACTAAATAAAACCCATTGCTATCAAATTGACTCCTACTTATAGTGACCCTACAGGACAGAGTAGAACTGCTTCATAGGGTTTCCAAGGCTGAAAATGGAAGCAGACTGTCTCATCCTTCTCCCATGGAGTGCCTGGTGGGTTCAAACCACTGACCTTTCAGTTAGCACCCAAGTGGTTAACCATTACACCACCACAGTTCCTAACATGTAGTAAGTGCTTGACAAATATTTATCAAATAATTTGTTATAATCATTTATTTCATTTAAAACTTTTATTTTGGATTAATTTCCAAATATATGTTAAAGGTTATTACAGATTTTTAAGGCGTTACAATGGCTATGATACAAAATATTAAAGTATTTATTAACTGTCATAAAAATATTTCAAACTTGTATTTCATCTAACATATATTAAATACCTACTGTGTAGCATAATGGTTAAAACATTCAACTGCTAACCAGAAGTTCAGGTGTTTGAGCCCACCAGCTGCTCTGTGGGAGAAAGATGAGGCAATCTGCTTCTGTAAAGATTTACAGCCTAGGAAACCCTATGGGGAAGTTCTCCTCTGTCCTATAGGGTCACTATGAGTCAGAATCAACTCAATGGCAGTAGGTTTTTTTGGTTTTT
>NW_006921755.1:4397510-4426419 GCF_000298275.1 Orycteropus afer afer
GTCAATGACATGAGACAAAGTATATGTGAACTGCTGTATGAAAAGTGAATTTACTCTGTAAATCTTCACCCAAATCAAAATAAAATTTAAAAAAAAAAAAAAAAAGAATTGGCCAATGAAAACTTTATGAATAACAGTGAAACACTGTCTGATGTATGACTGGAAAACCTTATGAATAGCCCTGAAACATTGCCTGATATAGTGCCATAAGATGAGCCCCTCAGGTCAGAAGGTGCTCAAAATATGACTGGGGAAGAGTTGCCTCCTCAAAGTAGAGTTGACTTTAATGACATTGATGGACTAAAGCTTTTGTGACCTTCATTTGCTGATATGACACAACACAATAAAAAGGAACCACTGCAAAAATCCATTAAAAATTGGAACATGGAATGTGTAAAGTATGAATCTAGGAAAACTGGAAGTTGTCAAAAACGAAATGGAATGCATGAGGATAGATATCCTAGGTATTAGTGAGCTGAAATGGACTGGTTTTAGCCATTTTGAATCAGACAGCCATGTGATTTACTATGCCAGGAATGACATATTGAAGAGGAATGGCATGGCATTCATCATGACAATAAATGTTTCAGGATTGATCCTAAAGTACAGTGCTGTCAGTGATAGGATACTGGCCATTCGGCTACAAGGAAGACCAGTTAATACTACTATTATTCAAATTCACCTGCCAACCACCAGAGCCAAAGATGAAGAATTTGTAGATTTTTACCAGCTTCTGCAGTCTGAAATTGACCAAACATGCAATCAACATGTATTGATTATTACTAGTGATTGGAATGTGAAAGTTAGAAACAAAGAAGAATTACCAGTAGTTGGAAAATATGGCCTTGGTGATAGAAATGATGCCAGAGATCGCATGATAGAATTTTGCAAGACTGACGACTTATTCATTGCAAATACCTTTTTTTAACAGTATAAATGGTGGCTATACATGTGGACTAAACCAGATGGAATACACAGGAATCAGAAAGACTACATCTGTAGAAAGAGGCGATGGAGAAGCTCAGTATCTTCAGCCAAAGCAAGACCAGTAGCTGACTGTGGAACAGACCTTCAACTGCTCATATGCAAGTTCAAGTTGAAGCTGAAGACAATTAAAACAAGTCCTTGAGAATCAAATATAACCTTGATAACATCCCACCTGAATTTAGATAGTAGCTGAAGAATAGATTTGATGCACTGAACACCAATGACCAAAACCAGACGAATTATGAGATGACATCAAAAACATCATATGAAGAAAGCAAAAGGCATTAAAAAGACAGGAAAGGAAGAAAAGACCAAAATGGATGTCAGAAGAGACTCTGAAACTTACTCTTCAATAGAGTAGCTAAAGCAAGTGGAAGAAATGACAAGACAAAAGCCCTGAACAGAATATTTCAAAGAGCAGCTAGAGATGACAAAGTCAAATATTATAATGAAACTTGCAAAGACCTGGACTTAGAAAATCAAAAGGGAAGAACACACTTGGCATTTCTCAAGCAGAAGGAACTACAGAAAAAATTCAAGCCTCCAGTTGCAATACTGAGAGATTCTCTGGGCAAAATATTGAATGATGCAGAAAACATCAAAAGAAGATAGAAGACTTTATGTTGTGTGCTGTCCAGTCAATTCTGACTAATAGAGACCCTATAGCACAAAGTCACTGCACCAAAAAGAACTGGCCAATGTTCATGTATTTCAGGAGCTGGCTTATGATCGAGAACCAATGGTACTGAAGGAAGAAGTCAAAGCTGCACTAAAGGAAATGGCAAAAAACAAGGCTCCAGCAATTGATGGAATACCCATTGAGATGTTTCAACAAACAGATGCTGCACTGGAGGCACGTACTTCTCTATGCCAAGAAATTTGGAAGATAGCTACCTGGCCAACTGACTGGAAGATATCCATATTTGTATCTATTCCAAAGAAAGGTGATCCCACAGAATGTGGAAATTATCAAACAATGTCATTAATACCACACTCAAGTAAAATCTTGCTAAAAACAATTCAAAAAGAGTTGCAACAGTATATTGACAGAGAACTTCCAGAAATGCCAGCTGGACTCAGAAGAAGATGTGGGGTGTGGGATATCATTGTTGATGTCAAATAGATCTTGGCTGAAAGCAAAGAATACCAGAAAGATGTTTATTTGTGTTTTATTGACCATGCAAAAACATTGGCCTGTGTGGATCATAAAAAATTACAGGTAACATTAAAAAGAATAGGAATTCCAGAAAATTTAGTTGTGCTCATGAGAAACCAGTACATAGACCAGAAGGCTGTCATTTGAGCTGAACAAGGGGATACTGCATGGTTTAAAATCAGGAAATAAGTGTGCCAGGGTTGTGTCCTTTCACCATAGTTATTCAGTCTGTATACTGAGATGCTAGACTATGTGAAGAAGAACATGGCATCAGTATTGGAGGAGAACTCATTAATGATGTGCAATATGCAAAGGACACAATTTTGCTTACTGAAAGTGAAGATGGCTTGAAACACTTACTTATGAAGATGGGTTATATCTTAACAGAAAGAAAATGAAAATCCTCACAACTGGACCAATAAGCAGCATCATGATAAATGAAGATTAAAGTTGTCAAAGACTTCATATCATTTGGTTCCAAAATCAACACCAATGGAAGCAGCAGTTAAGAAATCAGATGAGGTATTGCACTGGGCAAACCTGCTGCAATAGACCTCTTTTTTGTGCTAAGGAACATAGATGTCTCTTTGAAGATTAAGGTGCACCTAACTCAAGTCATGGTATTTCCAATCACCTCATATGCCTTT
Organism: Orycteropus afer afer; assembly: GCF_000298275.1. NCBI lineage: Eukaryota > Metazoa > Chordata > Mammalia > Tubulidentata > Orycteropodidae > Orycteropus > Orycteropus afer. The sequence goes on from NW_006921755.1 coordinate 4,400,301, forward strand.
GAAAGCTGGACAGTGAATAAGGAGGACCAAAGAAGAATTGATGGTTTTGAGTTGTGGTGCTGGAAAAGAATGCTGAAAGTACTGTGGACTGCCAGAAGAATGAGTAATTCTGTCCTGGAAGAAGTGCAGCTGGAATGCTCCTTGGAAGTAAAAATGGCCAAACTTCATCTCACCTACTTTGGTCTCCTAGCCAGAAGGGACCATTCTCTGGGGAACGGTATCATGCTTGGTAAAGTGGAGGGTCAGCAGACAAGGGGAAGGCCCTCTATGGGATGGATTGACACAGGGTTTGCAACGGTGGGCTCAGACACAGCAAGGATTGTGTGGCTGGTTCAGGACTGGGCAGTGTTTCGTTCTGTTGTACATAGGGTCACTGTAAGTCGGAATCGACTCAATGGCACCTAACCACAACAACACAATATTCAATTATGCAGGTATATATTTACAGAAGAGGAACAATCTTAAAATAATTCAAGGAATTTGTAAGCATGCAGTGTCAAGAACAAAAAGAAATTCCACAAGTACATTTTGAAAACTTCATACCAATTTTAAACAGAATATCCATTTTGGAGTTTTAGTGTATGAATTTGGAAAACCATTCTGTGATTTACAAATGTAAAACTACCAATTGGATTTAAAACTTGTAGTCTCAGAATAAGGAGTTTTAGTGGTGCAGTGGCTAAGAGCTCAGTTGCAAAGTGGTTGGCGGTTCCAATCCATCAAGTGAGACAAAAGATCTGGCGACCTGCTTCCACAAAGACCATAGGTTAGGAAATCCTATGGGGCAGTTCCACTCTGTGCTGTAGGGTCACTATGAGTCGGAATTGACTGGACAGCACACAACAAGTCTTAGAATGGACAAAGAGGGAATTAAGGGTAAAACTTCAAACACACCTGTAAGTTTATTAAAAATGTGTTTAAAAATGAGCTTAATTTTTTTCCTAATCAGCTCCTGGGTTCCACAATGCACCTTCATTAATAATGTGAGGGGAAAAATATCCCCAGCTGTTACTTTCATTTTGGGGGAAACTCAATTCTCCCACTTCTAGGTAAATTAATGTGGTGATTCCCAGTAAAGCTTTGTGGTATGTTGACCACTGATCCTAGGATCAGAAAACCTGGCTCAAAATGTAGAACAGAAAAATCTCCGTAGCTATAGCCATTTTCTCCTTTGCAAAAGGGACATACACACACACAAAAGGCCAAGTTTACATTTTTGGCAGCCACAGAACTGTGGAGACAGTTGAGCTGTGCCTTCAGCTGACTTGGTACAATTAAGTACCATAGGAAACAATGCAGTATGAGGGTTGCTTCTGCGAGAACAGAGAGGCTTAGTATTTATTTTTGAGGTCTGAGTTGAAACAGACAATTTTAATAATTAAAAATCAACATCTAAATCAACAGAGGTAAAAACGCAGTGACTGGATCAGAAGGTTTGCAGCAACTAGGCATGCATATGAAATAGCTTTTGTGGTAGTCTGGGGATTTCATTTCCAGTATGAGCTACATAAATGGCTAAATATAATTTTCCTAAAATATTACTTCATTGGGCCAGTAGGAAGATATCATCTTGGCCTTTGTATTTGGCTGGCTGACATTTTCTTCTTTCCCATGAAAAAAAAGTAAAGCTGCCCTATGTAGAATTGAACACAACACTGTATCGTGCTACCCCTTTCTGTTTATTAAGATAAACTTCTGATAAGATGGTTAAGCAGGAAGTTGGAATAGTTCAGGGAAACTGAAGACTACCTCTTGCTCTCACTATCTGGGACATAGTATTTTATGTTTTGGAGTTCTACTTGAATTGTTTTTTGTTGTTTGTTTTTTAAGTACAAGATGTACTGAGTTTTGGAATGATACTTTTCTGTGGATATTGAATAAGTATGAAACAAAAAAAGGTCAATATTTTTTATTAGTATTAACACTCTGGAGTCAGAGCAAACATTTAGTAACATGAGAAGAATATGTCACTTGGGTTCTGGAGTGTTTGCAAAGAACATAGCAGAGCAGACTTGGAAGTAAATTTTCCATCATCTCCATTTATAAATAATTTTTCTAGCATATTGATTTTTTCAATCCAACTTATTAAGAGGATAACTTATTTTGCTAACTCCAGACACTGATCTTCTTATCATAGTCCTAAGTCGTTCTTTTCCTAAATGTATGCAACTCAGGAGAAGATTTCACCTGTGATCAGGATAAGATATTAAATCTTATTTTTCTCCTGAGAATCATATGTAGTCATGTTTTATACTATAATAAGTGATAGAACATAAAACAAATTCTTACTGAAAGCTGTTTTCCTCAGCTAATGACCACTGTTAACTTTAAAGTTGTCTATGCTTATGGAATGAACTCAAGCTAGATGAAGGGCATATATTGCTTCTAATTTTTTCAAAGAGTTGAAACCAAAATCACAGGCAAATATAATTTTCTTTTTTCTTATCCACATAGTAATTTTTCTTCTGAGAATACATCTAAATTTAATGCAGATGAATTTTACTTATATAATCTGATTAAATACTAAGTATTTTGCTCTTAGTATTTCCTATCACATTATTATATATATTAAAAACAACTTATTTCTTGGTATGAGATTTTGAGTTTTTTCCTCATATCCAATTTTTCTGGGTGATTTGCCAGTTATCTGACTCCAGTTAGAAGAGCTCCCTCAATGAAACCAATGTATTATTTTATTATTCAGAGCCTAGGGAGCTCTGGTAGCACAGTGGCTAAGACACTTGCCTGCTAACCAGACGGCTGGCGGTTCAAACCCACCAGCCACTCCTCGGAAGGAAGGTTGGGCAATCCTACTTCCGTAGTGATACTGCCTCGGAAACCCAAGGAGGGGTCGCTATGAGTCGGGTTTGACTTGACAGCACATACTAACAACAACAACAAGTCAGGCTACAAGAATTAAACACCAAGAATCTAACAAGGTAGATTAGTGAGGTCTCAGAAACAGTTTTATACAGGAAAGACCAGATGCAAGAGCAATATAGGACCTTTAAGCTGATAAAAGAAATGAATTTCAAACTTTTTGATTTGCCAATAACTGAGCATAATGTAATAGATAATAAAAAATATGATCTAGCAGGATTTTAATCTAGGAACTGGCAACATTTGCCAAATGCACAGCTAAGATTCTTTAACCTAAAAGCTTTCATCCAAACCAGAATAAAATAACACCATAACTTAGTAAAGAACCAATGGCTTAATTTGAATCAGAATGAAGAAAGAAACAGCTAATACTGTAAGGTAGAAAAATTATTAGCATTATCTCTGGAATTGAAAGCATCTGTCAAAAAAAAAAACTTATTATGTATGAAAAGTCTAAAACTTTTTTTAAAAAAGTGATCAAATTATTTATTAATGGAATCTCAATTGGTTTGAAACCATCTTTTCACCCTACTCATGTTTTTCCTGTCACAATCAGCTATTACCTCACATTTCTCAGAGATGTTGGAGACTATTTTAAAGACATGTTCTCTTGGAGACTCAGAGTAAGCACATGAGTCGATGGTAACACTAAAAATTGAAGTGGGGAATTGAAAGGATAAGTATTCAAAAGTCATTTAGATTTATATAATCTGGTATGTTTTATTGAAAATAAAATTTTCAAAATCATTATATGTATATGTGTGTGTGTGTCTGTGTATACATGTAAGGCATAAAGAATCAAATTTTGTACATTAGGGTTACATGTCTGCATAGAAATACGACTCACATGAATCAAGTAAATTTTCAATTATCTGAGAACAAGTTAACATTTGGGGGGTGGAGAATAGAAATTAACTCTGGTGAAAGCAATCAGATTTGTGAAAGTAATTTAAATTACTGTTAATGATCTGAATCATCTACATGATGATCTGTCAGTTTGTCGTACTGTGGTGGCTTGCGTGTTTCTGTGAGGCTGGAGGCTATGCCACTGGTATTTCAAATACCAGCAGGGTCACCCATGGTGGACAGGTTTCAGCAGAGCTTCCAGACTAAGACAGACTGGGAAAAAAGAAGGGGCCATCCACTTCTCAAAGAGTTGGCCAGTGAAAACCTATGAATAGCAGTGAACACTGTCTGATATATTTCTGGAAATCAACATATTGGAAGTTATTTATTATTTAGAATGCACAGTATATAATAAATACATCTTTTCTTCTATTACGTGGATCTTGAGCTTCCTGGCCAATCAGATGTGTCATAGGATGCAGTTCTGCTCCCTCCATCACTCATCGTCAGTCCTTATTGTTGTTAGATACTGTCCAGTTGGTTCCAATTCATAGCCACCCTATGTATAACAGAATGAAACACTGCCTGGTACTGCACCATCCTCTGCCATTGGTGTGCTTGAGCCCATTGTTACCACTATGTCAATCTATCTCGTTGAAGGTCTTCCCCTTTTTTGCTCACTTACCACTTTACCAACCCATCTCCAGGGACTAGTCCCTTCTGATAACATGACCAAAGTACATGAGATGAAGTCTGCCATTTTCGCTTCTAAGGAACATTGCAACTCTACCTCTACCAAGACAGATTTTTTTGTTCTTGTGGAAGTCCTTGGTATTTTTTATATTCTTTGTCAACACAATTCAAATGCATCAATTCTCCTCCAGTCTTCTCTCTGCATTGTCCAGTTTCACATGCATGTAAGGCTATTGAAAAGACCATGGCTTGGGTTAGGCACACCTTGATCTTCAAAGTGAGATCTTTGCTTTTAATCTTTAAAGAGGTCTTTTGCAGCAGATTTGCCCAGTGCAATATGACATCTGATTTCTTGACTGTTGCTTCTGTGGGTGTTGATTGTGGATCCAAGTAAAATGAAATCCTTGACAACTTCAGTCTTTTCTCCATTTGTCATGATGTTGCTTATTGGTCTAGTTGTGAGAATTTTTTTTTTTTTTTTTTTTTTAATGTTGAGGGGTAATCCGTACTGAAGGCTGTCGTCTTTGACATTTATTAGTAAATACTTCAAGTCATCTTCACTTTCAGTCCTTTGCAGTTCGCAATACTGGCCATAGAAAGAAGTGGGAATGAGTAGTTAGGCGAGTAGAGGAAAATAACAAGGCGTGAATACGCAGCTGGCTATGCATTTCCAGCTCGTTCTACCTCTAGATTAGAGATGAATAGACCAAAAAAAAAGTGACATTTGTTATGAAACTAACAACAAATAAGAGATTAGAAAAGTAGATAATAACTTTTTTGCTATTTCTTGCAAAGCAGTTTGCATAAATTATGTCCATAGTTTCTTTATGTGGTTTACTTATTTAATGCATGCAAGTGTTAGAATTGTTATTTTTAGTTTTTGAGTGTAAAACACACTTTAACTCAATACATTTGTATTAAATCTCTATTCTGCATTTTTTAATTGATTAGTTTTGTTTTCATATTGATCTGTCACGATGCATGAATACCATCCACACCCCCTTTATTACCTTAGTTATTGTTGTTGTTGTTTGCCATCGAGTCGGCCCAACTCATAGTTATTATAGTCACATAAATAAGTACTAATGCATAGAAGCATCTATATGCAGCCCCTAACATGGCAAATGGTATTAAATGATTGCACAATATTTAGTAGTTCTGAAAGCTACTTTTGAGTGTATGTTTGAAGTGATGTTGAGAGTGTTAAAAATTTAGGCAATTCAGAAAATGTGCACTGGAATGTTCCATAACAACTTTGAGAAAGTTGGGAGAGGTCCTGAAAATAAGGAGCACAGCTTCCCCCTTCCCAGCTATACTGTTATTGTTGTTATTATTATTATCACTATTTCAATGTACATAACTGTTGATTTCTACAACCCTCACAATAAATAGAAGAGCATTCACATTTAAAAAAATATGTATTTTATATTTTCTTTATGAATAAGTTCTTTCAGCATTCACTGCTCTGAGAAGCTAGGATGATAATGGGACATTATTAAGATGGACAAGCAGCAAGAACAGGATGAGAACCTCTGCCTGCAGTCAGGAAGATGGGATCCTTCAATGAGAGTGGAATTCATGATACACACAGTATGGCCCAGCTGCTTGGGAACATTAAAAATCCCTTCACTTAAGCTGTTGAAAGCTGCAAAAAAGACCAAATGTTTTCCATCTCAAAACACATTTTACTTAGCTGTGTTTTGAAAGCTGTTATCTAAACATTAAAAAAAAAAAGAAGAAGAAGAAAGAAAAAAGCATATTTTAACATGATTTCTACGTTGGGTGCAAATCAGCAGTTATAATTTAATTTAGGAAAGTGAGTGAAAAAAGGTAGAAGGAAAAAGCACATTTTATTCTCCTACCTTCTTGTTTATCTTTCCTTAAAGTACTTAGAGGACATAAAACAGGGAAATAAAAAAGTCACTGGCATACAGTTTTGTTAGCTTATCTTGTGAACGTTAAACATTATGCCTCAAATTACGTATGGTACATAAAGTGTTTCGCCTTGCAAGATCGTGTATACGGCACTTCAAAAAAGCCAATGGGACAGCACACTAAATGTAATGGATGTGTAACAGCAGATCTTTAGATCTCTTGTATTTAGCATGAAAACTTTGGGTTCTGTAGGTGCTTTAAACATGATCTCTAAAACCACATATTTTTTTCTTCCTGGTGATGAAAAACATAGACTAATTACGAACTTCTCTTATGCTGTAAATGGCTTGACCATCCGGTGCTGTTGCAACATTTTGGTTATACTCTATCTCCTTTTGTTCCTGAAATTCATCAGTTTTACAACTTCACTTCATCTTTCTTCATACATTTTTTTGTGTTAGTCCTCACTAGAATGAATACTCATTTAAGCATAGTCACAGTTAGGAAGTGTTTGTCTAATGGTGTAATAAACAATTTATTTCTATTAACTAACAGTTTTAAGAAGTGAAATCTTAGATGTTTTGCAGTCACATCCATCTATAGGTGTCTTCACCAATAGCTTTAAGAACTCTCATTAAGCAGTTTCAAAGATGACTTGAAACAGAGGAACGGATTCCCATTTTAAGATCTACTTTTATAAACCAATTTATTTCCTGCCCAAATCTAGGTTGAGTATTATGCAGACAACACTTTTGCCTGGTAATTTTACTAGGAACATGGCTTAGACAAGGACTATTGGTATGAGGTCAGTGCCTTCCACCCAGGATGCAGACTACAAGTGGTTTTTTATGATAAAAACAAAAGGACATTTAAAACAGTGTAAATAATCAGACAAGGAAACAGATAGCAAGGGCAGCCATGCTAGATATAGGAGGAAACAACTACCAATTACCCCATATAACCTTCCTTGGACTATAAGACATAATTATGATTTAATGACATAATGTTGAAAATCAAATTGCATTGCTTTTTATTACAATCCACACTATGACATAGATTCATAATTGGGGGCTGAAAAATGAGAAATTATTTTGTTTACCTGTATGTTTTTTCATAAACCCAGGTGAGGAACATAAGATGAGTTTAGGTGGTTTGTAATTTCTAGTTAGGGTCACTTTTGAAAACCTTACTAGATTAGAATTTTACTTCTAAGAAATGCTTTTCTTCACTGTAAAAAAAAACAAAAACAAACTCACTGCTGTCAAGTTGGATCCGACTCATAGCAACCCCTCCTTGGGTTTCTGAGGCGGTATCTCTACAGAAGTAGATTTCCCAGTTTTCATTCCAAGGAGTGACTGGTGGGTTTGAACTGCCAGCCTTCTGGTTAGCAGTCAAATGCCTTAGGCACTATGCCATCAGAGCTCATTTCTTCACTGTAGTGAGTATTAAATCTCTTTTTTGTGTGTATTTTCTTGAAAGACTACAATCAAGATACATTTAATCAATTAGAAAGTAATTGAAAATTACAAACCAACTGTCTGTTATCTGGTGCTGCTATCACAGCAGTACCACAAGTGGATAGCTTTAACAAATAGGAATTTTTCGTTGGTTAGCCTAGAAGTCTGAATTCAGGGCACTAGCTCTAGGGCAGGCTTTCTCTGTCAGTTCTCAGGAAATGTCCTTGCCTCTTCAGCTTCTATTTCCTGGTTCCTTGGAAATCTCCATGTGGCTTCATATCAGTCTTCCCTCACCTCTGCTTGTTTGCTTGTGCTAATCTGCTCTTTTTTTTTTTTTTTAATCTTGTAAGGAATTGACTCAAAACACATCCTACCCTAATCCTGCCTCACAAACATGATAAAGAAAATCCATTCCCAAATGGAATTATAACCACAGGCATAGAGGTTGGGATTCACAACACATATTTTGGGGGGACACAATTCAATCCATAAACACCAAAAGTTGGTACAAGTTTGTCCTCACTTTGATTATGATTGAGTCTAGGGAAAATTACGTTGCTTACCTGGCTGACATTTTCACATTTGCAGAGTGACTATTTAACTTATAATGTTTTCACTGGCCAATTCTTTGAGAAGTGGATGGCCCCTTCCTTCTTCCCAGCCTGTCTCAGTCTGGAAACTGCTGAACTCTGTCCACCATGGGTGACCCTGCTGATATTTGAAGTACTGATGCCATAGCCTCCATCCTCATAGCAACTCAAAAGCCACCACAGTATGACAAACTGACAAATGAGTGGTGACCTAACAGCAACACATAGATTTCCTGATGTCCCTGGAGCCTACCTTGGTCTTAAAGATACCCCTTATTATTCACCTGGGAGCTCTAATGGTATAGTGCCTAAGGCATCTGACTGCTAACCAGAAGGCTGACGGTTCAAACCCACTAGCCACTCCTCGGAAAGAAGATTGGGCAATCTGCTTCCGTAGAGATACTGCCTTGGAAATCCAAGGAGGGGTCACTATGAGTTGAATCAACTCGAAAGCAGTGAGTTTTGTTTTTGTTTTTTTTGTTTTTTTGTTTTCATATTCTTCACCTAATATTGATTATTAAACTGAGGTTAAGATTCCTTAAGATCTCTCCCAGTCAGTGATTGGCTCAGAGTGACCCTAAATGCCAACTCCCAATTATCAGGCAGATAACATCTTAGCAGGCCACACTTTCAGGCCTTCACGCCTAAGTCATGTAGCCTTGGGAAAAGAAAATGGCAGTATGGACAGTCAACTTGATCAAGTTGGGTCCCATCTTTGATACCTACCAGTTGTGTGACCTTGGACAAGTAATTTATTTAGTCATATTCCATTCAGTTTTGTCATCTGTGAAATACGGGTAATGATCACCTTATAGATTGTTGGAGGTTATTAAATGAAATTATCTATAAATGGAGAAAAGATTGAAGTTGTCAAAGTTTTCACATTACTTAGTTCCACAATCCACACCAATGGAAGCAGCAGTCAAGAAATCAGATGACATATTACCCTGGGCAAATCTACTGCAAAAGACCTCTTTCAAGTGCTGAAGAGCAAACCTCTCTCTTTGAAGACTAAGGTATGCCTAACCCAAGCCATGATATTTCCAATCGCCTCATATGCATGTGAGAGCTGGACAATGAATAAGGAAGACCAAAGAAAAGTGGATGCTTTTAAGTTGTAGTGTTGGCGAAGAATACTGAAAGTATCATAGACTGCCAGAAGAACTAACAAATCTGTCTTGGAGGAAGGGCAGCCAGAATGCTCCTTGGAAATGAGAACAGCCAGATTTCGTCTCACCTACTTTGGTCATGTTGTCACAAGGGACCATTTCCTGGAGAAGGATATCATGCTTTGGTAAAGTGGAGAGTCCGCAAAAAAGGGGAAGACCCTCAACAAGATGGATTGACACAGTGGCTGCAACAAGAAGCTCTTGTATAGCAAGGATTATGGGGCTGGCACAGGACTGGGCAGTGTTTTGTTCTGTTGTACATAGCGTTGCTATGAGTCAGAGTGCACTCAACAGCACCTAACAACAACAACAGCATAGTAGAACTTGACATAGAGTAAGCACTCAGTAAGTGCCACATTGTTATCACAAGGGTTTTTGAAGGTGATAATTTGGTAAGAGCATTTCTTTGTGAAAGAAATGAGTAAGTGATTGAATAAATGAAATTAACAAAATTGACTAATATTAGAAATAAAAATATTTAAATGCACTTGCTTTGAATGAAAAACTAAATAATATCTTTGCCTACATTCCTAATCTTAAGCAAATAATTTACAGAAAGTCAAATCCATGGGTTTATTTAAAGGTGATAGTTGTTAGCATCTGTCCAGTTGACTCCAACTCATGATGACACATGTAAAACAGAATGAACAACTGCTGGTCCTCCACCATCGTGTGATCATTGGTATGCTCAAGTCCATCATTGCAGTCACTGTGTATTTTGACTGCTTTCTAACCTAAGGGGCTCATTTTCCAGCTCTGTTGTTGTTAGGTGCTGTTGAGTCACTTCCAACTCATAGCGACCCCATGCACAGCAGAACGAAACACCGCCCGATCCCACGCCAGTGCCATGATCCTTGTAATACTTGAGCCCATTGTCTCAGCCACTGTGTCAATCCATCTCGTCAAAGGCCTTCCCCTCTTTCATTGACCCTCTACCTTACCAAGCATGACATCCTTCTCCAGGGAATGGTCCTCTCTGACAACATGACCAAAGTAGGTGAGATGAAGTCTGACTATCCTCGCTTCCAAGGAGTATCTTGGCTGCCCTTCCTACAGGACAGATCTGTTAGTTCTTTTAGCAGTCCATGGTACTTTCAGCATTCTTCGCCAGCACCACAACTCAAAAGCATCAACTCTTCTTTGGTCTTCCTTATTCATTGTCCAGCTCTCATATGCATAAGAGGCAATTGGAAATATCAGGGCCTGTGTCAGACGCCCCTTAGTCCTCAAGGAGACATCCTTGCTCCTCAGCACTTGAAAGAGTTCCTTCACAGCCGACCTGCACAGTGCTACACGTTGTTTAATGTCCTGACTGCTGCTTCCATTGGCCTCGATTGTAGGACCAAGTGACGTGAACTCTTTGACAACCTCAATCTTTTCTCCATTTGTTGTGATGCTGCTTATTGGTCCAGTTGTGAGTATTTTTGTCTTCTTTATATTGAGATGTAATCCACACTGCAGACTGTGTTCCTCAATCTTCATCAGTAAGTGCCTCAAGTCATCCTCACTTTCAGCAAGCAAAGTGGAATCATCAGCATATCTCAGGTTGTTAATGATTCTTCCTCCAATCCTGATGCCACATTTTTCCTCATATAGTTCAGCTTCTTGGATTATTTGCTCAGCATATAGATTGAATAAGTATGGGAAAAGGATACAACCCTGACACACTCCCTTCCTGATTTTAAACCATGCAGTGTCCCTTTGTTCCTTTCAAACAACAGCCTCCTGGTCAAGGTACAGGTGCCTCATGAGTACAATCAAGTGTTTGGGAATTCCCATTCTTCTCAATTGTTATCCATAATTTGTCATGATATACATATCAAATGCCTTTGCATAGTCAATAAAGCGCGAGTAAACATCTTTCTTGCCTTGAGCCAAGATCCGTCTGACAGCAGCTATGATATCCCTTGTTCCACGTCCTCTTCTGAATCCAGCTTGCACCTCTGGAAGTTCTGTGTCAATATACTGCGTTTTTGAATTACTTTCAGTAAGATCTTACTTGTGTGCAATATTAATGATATTGTTCAATAATTTCCACATTCTGTGGGATCACCTTTCTTTGGAATGGGTACAAATATGGATCTCTTCCAGTCAGTTGCCCAGGAAGCTGTCTTACAAATCTCTTGGCATAACTGAATGAGTGCGGCATCCATTTGTTGAAATATCTCAATGGGTATTCCGTCAATTCCCGGAGACTTGTTCTTCTCCAATTCCTTCATCGCAGCTTCCACTTCCTCCTTCAGTGCCATTGGTTCTAGATCATATGCCACCCCCTGAAATGGATGAAGTTTGACCAGTTCTTTTTGGTACAGTGACTCTGTGTGTTCCTGCCATCTTCTTTTGATGTTCCCTGCATCATTCAATGTTTTGCCCTTAGAATCTTTCAATATTGCAACTCAATGCTTAAATTTTTTCCTCAATTCTTTCAGCTTGAGAAATGTCGAGCGTGTTCTTCCCTTTTGGTTTTCTAACTCCAGGTCTTTGCACATTTCATTATAGTAATTGACTTTGTCTTCTTGAGCTGCTCTTTGAAATCTTCAGTTCAATTCTTTTATCTTGTCATTTCTTCCATTTGCTTTAGCTACTCTCCACTCAAGGGCAAGTTTCAGAGTCTCTTCTGTCATCCATTTTGGTCTTCTTTTCTTTTGTTGTCTTTTTAGCGACCTCTTGCTTTCTTCATGGATGATGCTCTTGATGTCATCACACAATTCATCTGGTTTCTGGTCATTGGTGTTCAGTGCATCAAATCTATTCTTTAGATGGTCTCTAAATTCAGGAGGGATATATTCTAGATCATATTTTGGCTCTCTTGGACTTGTTTTAATTGTCTTTAACTTCAAGTTGAACTTGCATATGAGCAGTTGATGATCTGGATAAGGTCTATATAGGACAGCTCTATAAAGGACAAAATTCCATTGCCCATGGGGTATTCATCGACTAGTTTTTGAAAGTGGGTTTCCAGGCCTTTGTTTCTAGTCTGTCAGTCTGTCTTAGTCTGGAAGATCCACTGAACACTGTTCACCATGGGTGACCCTCCTGGTATTTTGAAAAACCAGGGCATAGCTTTCAGCATCATAGAAATATACAAGTCACCACAGTACAACCAAGTGACAGGGGGGTGGTAGATTTTTAGGTTACTGCAATACAAGCAAAGCAATGGAGAGTATGGATTTAGGCATGATGTTTATGATTTAAAAGTATTTTGTGCTTTTTGTAATTATTATTATTATTTGCAAATAAGTTGGCTATAATTTGAATGGTAATGTCTTTGGTTGTTAAACTAAATGGGGAGACTTAATATCTGAAATAAAATACTCCTAGTGATCCTACAAAGCATTATGTCTCCATGTGAACCTTCAGTAACTTACCAGTAATTCTTAGAATAAAAAAACAACTACTTCAGAAAATTTAGCCATTTATTTACTGCTTTTAGATTTTACCAGAACAATTATTTTTCAATGTTCCTTTAATTTATGCTGCAGATTTACCCACTATAGAGTATAAACCACCTGGTATATTAGAATCATGAAAATTAATATCTTTGTTTTGAACACACACAGTAATGTACACATACATAAGGAGCTCTGGTAGCACAATGGTTAAGGCATCTGACAGCTAACCAAAAGGTTGGCACTTTGAACCCACCAACCACTTCACAGGAGAAAGATGCAGTCTGCTTCTGTGAAGATTTATAACCTTGGAAACACTGTGAGGCAGTTCTCCTCTGTCCTATAAGGTGTCTATGAGTCAGGATCAACTCGCTGACAGTGGGTTTGTTTTGTTTTGAAGCTACTATGATCTATATTGTTAAAATATAGTGGATGATTTTACACACCTAAGGAACAAATGGATGGTGGGTCTTATCAAATCAAATAAACGCACATTGAAAGTGCACTAAGCCTAACTCAGGCAAATGGTAAACTCCCCAGGAATACCTTTGTGCCCAGCCTTTAAATGAGCCCGAGTCTCACCTCGTCCTGAAGCCTCCCCTAGCATTTCAGCCTTTACTCCTCTTTCTCCTATCTGAACCTCAGCAGCATTTATCATTTGAACCATATAATTTAGTACTTAATGCTTATAGTCTTGTACTATTTGCTGCTCTTTCAAGTAGCTGAGTCTTGTCTCTCCTAATACATTGCATGAGCCTTAACAGCAGGGACAGTGGTTTGTATTAATTGTTATTTCCTCTGGTTTCTAATACCCTTTCCTGTAGCAGGTCTAATTTGGTCATTTTTAAGCTTTGAACTGAGAAGCCAGGTATTGTGGACAGTTCAGTGGGATTTGGAGAATTATCCCAGAGTTATTCCAACACCCAAGAATTCAGTTAAAATTATGGGTATACATGTGTGTACATGAGAATGCATGTACAATTAAAAAAAATAGAGATCTAACTCAGCATGTCTGCAATATATTGTTACATTCCACAAAAGGAAGTTGTAGAATGATATGTACAGTATATCTATTTGGGTAAAAACAAAGAAAACCTTATATATGTACATATATGTATTTAGTTTGTATGAGCAAGGAATGCTACATAGAAGAAGACATACTGGACTAGATATTAATAACCTTAGAATGGTGAAATACTTTGGTTTTGTGTTGTTGTAGCTGTTAAACAAGAACTATTGCTTTTGTAATATGAGAGACATCAAAGAAAATGGTTAAAAATTAATACTGCACCATCTAAGGTGCAATTATTGGTCCCTCCCAATCTGGAGCAAAGAAGTATGATGAAAGACAAAGACAAATGGAAACAATTAGTCCAAAAGCCTAATGGGCCACCAAATGTCAGCCTCTAGAACCCTGAGACCAGAAAACTAGAAGGTACCTGGCTACCATTGACAACCTCTCTCAAAGGAATCACAATAGAAGGTCCTGGACAGAGAAGGAGAAAAATATGGAACAAAACTAAAAGTGATAAAACTTTCTAGTCTGATAGAGACTGGTGGAACCATTGAGACTACGGCCCTTAGTCACCCCTCAAGCCTGGAACTGAACTCACCTCTGTGGCTCAACTTTCAGCCAAACAATAGACAGGCCTATGGGATGAACAACAACACCAGAGAGGTATTCATCCCTTATAATAATCAACCATATAAATCAAAAGAGCAGCATTTGCCCAGGGATAAAGCTCAGAGGACAGGGATGGACAGGAACGAAGAACCAACGATAAACACAGGGAGGAAGTGGAAAGAGCGCTGTTACATTGTGGGGACTGCATTCAACGCCCCAAAATAAAGTATGTATAAACAATTGAATGGAAAACTAATCAGCTCTGTAAACATTCACTCGAATCACAATCAAAAATTTAAAAAATAGAAAGAGAGAGAAAATACTGCAAAGGAATTAGCAAAGTGAAGTGGAATGATAAAATTACCAGGTTCTCTAGAGGAGAAAAAAAATAAATTTAAATCCAGCCATTTTGTCTGTATAGATGAGGCACCAGTGGTGTAGTAGAGAACACACTAGCCAAAATTAAATGGTACAATCCATACTGAAGGCTGTAATCTCTGATCTTCATCAATAAGTGCTTCAAGTCTTCTTCACTTTCAGCAAGCAAGGTTGTGTTATCTACATATTGCAGGTTGTTAATGAGTCTTCCTCCAATCCTGATGAAATGTTCTTCTTCATATAGTCCAGCTACTTGTATTATTTGCTCAGGATACATATTACCCTGACACACACCCTTCCTGATTTTAAACCATGCAGTATCCCCTTATTCTGTTCAAATGACTACCTCTTGGTCTATGCATAGATTCC
Source organism: Orycteropus afer afer (assembly GCF_000298275.1). Lineage (NCBI taxonomy): Eukaryota > Metazoa > Chordata > Mammalia > Tubulidentata > Orycteropodidae > Orycteropus > Orycteropus afer. Next base: position 4,415,571 of record NW_006921755.1, read on the forward strand.
TTATGAGCACAGCAAAGTATTCTGAAATTCCTATTCTTCACAATGTTGTCTATAATTTGTTATGATCCACACAGTCAGACGCCTTTGCATAGTCAATAAAACACAGATCCATCTGAAATCAGCAATGAAATCCCTTGTTCTGCATTCTCTTCTGAATCCAGCTGGAAAATCTGGCAGTTCCCTATCTATGCACTGCTCCAACCCTTTTTGAATTATCATCAGTAAAATTTTACTTGTGTGTGATACTAATGGTATTGTTCGATAATTTTTGTATTCTGTTGGATACTTTTCTTTGGAATGAGCACAAATATGGATCTCTTCCTGTTGGCTGGCCAGGTAGCTGTCTTTCAAATTCCTTGGCTCCTGTGGACTTGCTTTAATTTTCTCCAGCTTCAGCTAAAACCTGCATGTAAGAAAATAATGGTCTATTCCACAGTCAGCTACTGGCTTTGTTCTGTGATGATACTAAGCTTCTCCATCGTCTCTTTCTACAAATGTAGTTAACTTGATTCCTGTGTACTCCATCTGGCAAAGTCCACACATATAGTTCCCATTTATGTTGTTGAAAAAGGTATTTGTGAAGAATAAGTTGTTGGTCATACAAAATTCTATCATGCAGTCTCCAGCATCATTTCTATCATCAAGCCCCATATTTTCTAATTACCAGTGCTTCTTCTTTGTTTCCAATTTTTGCACTCTGATCACCAGTAATTATCAATACATCTCCATTGCATGTTTGATCAATTTCAGACTGTACAACTTGGTAAAAATATTCAGTTTCTTCATCTTTGGCTATATTTGTTGGTGTGTAAATTTGAATAATAGTTGTATTAACTGTTCTTCTCTGTAGGCATATGGATGTTATCCTTTTACTGGCAGCATTGTACTTCAGGAGAGATTTTGAAATGGTCTTATTGATGCTGAATGAAAATTTCCACATTCTGTGGGATCACCTTTCTTTGGAATGGGTACAAATATGGATCTCTTGTAGTCAGTTGGTCAGGTAGCTGCCTTCCAAATTTCTTGGCATAGATGAGTGAGTGCCTCCAGCACAGCATCGATTTGTTGAAACATCTCAGTGGGTATTCCATCAATTCCTGGAGCCTTGATCTTCACCAATTCTTTCAGTGTAGCTTTGACTTCTTCCTTCAATACCATTGGTTCTTGATCATATACCACCTCCTGAAATGGATGAACATTGACCAATTCTTTTTGGTACAGTGATTCTATATTCCTTCCATCTTCTTTTGATGTTCTCTGCATCATTCAATATTTTGCCCATAGAATCTTTCAATATTGCCACTCGAGGCTTGAATTTTTTTTCAGTTCTTTCTCCTTGAGAAATGCCAAATGTGTTCTTTCCTTTCAGTTTTTTAACTCCAGGTCTTTGCATACTTCATTATAATAATTGACCTTGTCTTCTCTAGCTGCTCTTTGAAATCTTCTGTTCTGCTCTTTTATCTTGTCATTCCCTCCATTTGCTTTAGCTACTCTCTGCTCAAGAGCAAGTTTCAGAGTTAATACTACTATTAATACTGTTATTACTACTACTATTCAGAATTACACACCAACCTCCAAAGCCAAAGATGAGGAAATTGAAGATATTTTTTACCAACTACTGCAGTCTGAAATTGACCAAACATTCAATCAAGATGTGTTGATTATTACTGGTGATTGGAATGCAAGAGTTGTAAACAAAGAAGAATCACAGGTAGTTGGAAAATATGGCCTTGGTGATAGAAATGACACTGGACATTGCATGATTTTGCAATGACCAATGACTTATTCATTGCAGATAACTTTTTTCAACAACATGAATTTTTGGCTATATACATGGACTTCACCAGATGGAGTATACAGGAATCAGATTGACTATATCTGTAGAAAGAGATGATGGAGCTCAATATGTTCAACCAAAACATGGCCAGGAGCTGACTGTGGAACAGATCATCAACTACTCATATGAAAGTTCAAGTAGAAGCTGAAGACAATAAAAAGAAGTCCACCAGAGCCAAAATATGACCTTGATTTTATCCCTCCTAAATTTAGAGACCATTTAAAGAATAGCTTTGATTCATTGAACACCAATGACCAAAAACCAGAGGACTGTGGGATGACATCAAGAACATCATCCATGAGGAAAGCAAAAGGTCATTAAAAGGATGGGAAAGGAAGAAAATACCAAAATGGATGTTAGAAAAGACACTGAAACTTGAAACTGTGGTATAGGCCATCAATTTCTCATATGCACGTTCAGGTTGATGTTGTAGAAAATTAAAACATGTCCATGAGAGCCAAAATACGACTTTGATTATATCATACCAGGGAGCTCTGGTGGCATAGTGCCTAAGGTATTTGACTGCTAACCAGAAGGCTGGTGGTTCAAACCCACAAGTCACTCCTCAGAAGGAAGGTTGGGTAATCTACTTCCATCGAGATACCACCTCAGAAACCCAAGGAGGGGTGGCTGTCAGTCAGATCTGACTCAGTGGCAGTGAGTTTGGTTTTATTTTATTTTAATATCAGACTTGAATTTAGAGACCATCTGAAGAATAGAGTTGATGCATTGAACACCAATGACCAAAGACCAGATGAGTTTTGGGAGATGGCCATTAAGCACATCATACTTGAAGAAAGCAAAAGGTCATTAAAAAGACAGGAAAGGAAGAAAAGACCAAAATGTATGTCAGAATAGACTCTGAAACTCACTCTTAAACAGAGAGTAACTTAAGGAATGGAAGAAATAATGCGATAAAGGAGCTGAGCAAAAGATTTTAAAGGGTGGCGAGAGAAGACAAAATAAAGCATTATAATAAAATGTGCAAAGACCTGGAATTATAAAACCAAAAGGGAAGAAAACACTTGGTATTTCTCAAGCAGAAAGAACTGAAGAAAAAATTCAAGCCTTCAGTTGCAATATTGAAGGGTTCAATGGACAAAATACTGAACAATGCAAAAAGCATCAAAATAAGATTAAAGGAATACAGAGGCATTGAACCAAAAAGAATTGGTCTATTTTCAGCCATTTCAAGTGGTAGTATATGATCAAGAATCAATGGTATTGAAGCAAGAAGTCCGGGCTGCACTGACAGAGTGGACAAAAAACAAAGCTCCAAGAAAAATGTGGAACAAAATTCAAAAGCACAAAAATGATCAGAATTACTGGTTGGATGGAGACTCAGAAGGAACCTCTGAGACTATGGCCCCATGTTACCCTTTGGGCCTAGAAATAGACTCACTTCCACGGATTGGCTAAGAGCCAATCTGCTTTTTTTTTACAAAGCAAAACAAATCTGCTTTGTAAATTTGCACCCAAAGCACAATTTTAAAAGAAAAGAAACATGATTGTAAATAATAATAATTATAAAAAAAAGCTCCAGGAATTGACGAAATATCCACCCAGATGTTTCAACAAATGCATGCTGCACCGGAGGTGCTCACTTGTATATGCCAAGAAATTTAGAAGACAGCTACCTGGCCAACCAGCTGGAAGAGATCCATATTTGTACCCATTCCAAAGATTATCCAAAAGAATGCCAAAATTATCGAACAACAACATTAATATAGCACACAAGTAAAATCTTGCCGATGATAATTCAAAAAGGGTTGGAACAGTACATAGACAGGGAACAGCCAGATTTACAAACTGGATTCAGAAGAGGGTATGGAATGAGGGATATCATTGCTGATGTCAGATGGATCTTAACTGGAAACAAAGAATTACCAGAAAGATAATTTACCTGTATTTTATTGATTAGGCAAAGGCATTCGACTGTGTGGATCACAACAAAATACAGATAACATATTATCCATAATATGGTTTAAAATCAAGAAAGGTGTGCATCAGGGCTGTATCCTTTCACCCTACTTATTCAATCTGTATGCTGAGATAATAATCTGAGAAGATGAACTATAAGAAGAAAAGTATGACATCAGGGTTGGAGGAAGACTCATATGCAGTCTCATATGCAATATTCAGAGGACAAGAGCTTGCTGGCTAAAAGTGAAGATGACTTGAAGCACTTACTGATGAAGATCAGACTACAGCCTTCAGTATGGATCACACCTCAACCTTTATCCTCATAACTGGACCAATAAGCAATAAATGGAGAAAAGATTGAAGTTGTCAGGGATTTTGTTTCACTTGGATCCACAATCAACACCCATGGAAGCAGCGGTCAAGAAATCAGGTGATGTGTTGCACTGGGAAAAATTGCTGCAAAAGACCTCTTTAAAGTGTTAGAGATCAAAGATGTCACTTTAAAGATTAAGGTCCACCTGGCCCAAGCCATGGTATTTTCAGTCACCTTGTATGCATGTGAAAGCTGGACAGTGAGTAAGGAAGACAGAAGAGGAATTGATACATTTGAGTTGTACCATGGATTGCCAGGAGAACGAACAAATCTGTCTTGGAAGAATTATAGCCGGAATGCTCTTTGGAAGTGAGAATGACCAGACTTCATCTCACATACTTTGGTCATGTTGTTGGAAGGAACCAGTCCTTGGAGAAGGATATCATGCTGGGTAAAATAGAGGGTCAGGGAAATAGGAGAAGATCTATGAGATGGATTGCCACAGTGGTTGCAACAGTGGGCTCAAGTATAGCAAGGATTGTGAGGATGATGTGGGACCAGGCAGTGTTTCATTCTGTTGTATATAGGGTCACCATGAGTTGGGGCCGACTCAATGGCACCTAAAAACAACAACATACTATACTACATCTCTATGAGTCCCTACTATGTACCTGACATTATATTAAGTGCTTTACATACATTATCTCAGTTATTTGGTACCAATAAACCCCTATAATATATGTGACATTGTTATCATTTGGAGATATTGATAGGCTCTATAAGTTTAGCAGTTCTCTCATTGTCACATAAGAGTGAAATACTATATCCAGGTCTCCAACATCAGAGGACTACAGCCTAACAGAAATCTGGGTATGACACTGATTGCTCATGAGTCCAAGTAACTGCATATTTGCAGAGAAGAAGCTTGTCTACTGAGCTCGGAAAAGTAGATCTTCCTACCTCATTATGGCATCTGACCAAATTCATCCTATCACCTTCCCTGCCAAAGGCCATAGGAGGCAGGAAAGTTGTGAAAGCTGACTACTGCCACCACTTCCTAGACATGAACAATTGAAGTTGAGCCACATGAGCCATGAACCTCTGGTATCATACCTGAACCATATACAATAATATGAGCACAGGGAACCATTCAAGAAGACATATTGTTTGCCCTCCATAAATATTGTGGATAAAGAATACCATTTATTTATGTCTTAATTATTTATGTAGTCACTGAAGAAATAAAAATAACCTTTAGAAAGCCAAAACCAAATTCAGTGAATTAACATGTTACTGAGGGCTTAGGTTCTACAGGGAGCAAGTAATTGAAAATCAAACGTAATCACAATTTCCCTTGCTCAGACCTTAAATCATCCATCCAGTGTTGGAATGGAATACCATGTCTTCAGCTGAGCACCAGAGGAAGTGGTGTATTTGCATTCAGAGGCTGCATGTTGTGAAAAGTATATCTCTTTAAACCCGAGAGTCACACTCAATGCAACAAGATGCTCATAATATAAAAGGCATTTGAACACTGATTCTGATTGAGAGAACAGATGATTCATATCTCCATCTCATGCTCTTTTCTGGGTAAAGTCTCAATGTTCATAGTATTTGAATATTAATAAGTTCAATGTGTACATGTTGCAACTGCACTGTGTTTTTCAAGAGTGAAATTTAGCAAACTATATTTTATAAAGTCTTTCAATGATTTACTTGAAATATTCCAGTATTGGTTACCAAGGATATATGTACAGGAAAAGACAAACATTCTTTATGGTAATTTCTGCATAGATGACAAAAAAAAAAACACAAAATTTAAGAAAAGCACATTGTATAGCTATTATGTTACATAGCATTTGAATTTGATTCATCCAACAACTTTTTTGAAGACTTATGAACTTTGTTAGCTCTTTTAAGAGTTGAAGTGGGGAGTAAGAATATAAAAAAAGTGTTAAAACACAATGTGTAAGACACAAAAGCACAAGTTTAAAATTTTTAAATTGCAGTCATCTCAGTCTTACCTTCCTAGGCTCATAATTTTGTTCTTCTCTGCCTCATGACTGGGTTTCATGGTTTGTGAAGTGGTGGTCCAGATCATATGGGGAAAGAAATTAAGTGTGAATCAGGGTGCATATTTTTCTTTCCTCTTTAAGTATTTCCATTCATGTCCTTTCTGGCATTCCTCCTTCTAGTTTTAAGTCACTGTGTTGGCAAGCTTGGATTTGTTTTCCAGTTAAAAACTGTGTACAAATACTTCTGATAATCTGTATCTTGGAAATTGACCAGTCCTTACTTCTGAAGTTTATAGACAGCCTACCTTAGAATTTTATTTGAAGTCGAATAATTGACTCAACAAGAATTCCAAGAAAGATATTTTCAAAGCCACAGCTGAAATCAATATCCGTGTTTTCACAATGATACCAATATTTTATTGGTCCTTCAACCACTATAGGAATATTTTGACATTCTACCATTTGATATGTATCATGAGATGTGACACTCATTAAATGGACTACAAGCCAAACACAAGTTTTTTGGCCCTATAGAGGTTTTATTTTATTCTTTTAAAGTGGCTGGGTATGGCCATTGACATAGTAAAATAGAATTTTACTAGTTCTAACATGGAGAAAAGGTAAATGTTTCACTAAATCATTGATAAGAACTTAATATGCTGATCGTTTCTTAATGATTGTCTAGCAGAGACACCATAGCAGGTATAAGTAGTGCTCGCTGTCAGAGCTTGGGAGTGAAGCAATGATTCTGGGATCAGCACTGTCCCTTCTCCCCCCCTCCCACCATCCCTTAGTGCCTGGGTCTTTGGGTAGAGGCAAACACTTTCAATAGATCAAGAATTAATCACAGTCTTTACAAATAAGATCTCTACAAAGAAGATCTTGTGGTTTGCTCCTGTGAAATGTTCTGTTCTCAGGATGATGAGTTAATCAATATAGAACAGTGATAGTTCACCAATGTTTGTGGTTGATCTAAAGATCAAATTTATGTAATTTTGAATTCTATCTGATTTAATGTCTGCTTAGTTTAGTGGTTAGACAGCCAAAGGCAGGCACAACACATGAATCCAGTATCAAAAACTGGAAAAAAGGCAAATTCTGAAACGTTTAACTAGGGCATCCTTAGACTGTGATTGCTGTGCTGCTTTTATTTCTACTGGGGAGATGCACACCTAGATAATGCCAGCTCTCTTATTAAAGAAAGCCTGAATAGTAGAAAACATTGCATGTAAATATGCCCGTGGTAAAACCTTCTCTTTGGAAGAGCTTTTAATGGAAGAGGATAGGAAGGAGTGGGTTGATTTTGAAATGAGATTGTACACATTCCTTTGGAAGGTTCTCATACCATGTACTCAAGTGCAATTATAAAAGGCAGTTTAAAGGCAAAGGATCAATTGGCTAGAATTTACTGATCATCTACTTTGTGAGTTTGATGGTCCTTCCAAATGCTTTCACAAGTTGAAAGAAAAGTTGAGGCTTGATTTTGTATGTATTTATTTATCACTCTTAAAATTCATTAAGAGCTGAAATCAGTCTGTTACTAGGGGAAAAATGTATATGGAAAATGCCTATGCCTTGCTGAAGCAGATACAAAGTAATATAAAGCTTTATTTCCAAAAGTGTTCCCCTTATGTGTTACATTAGAATGGGAAAGGGGCTTTCATACATGTTTAAATACATTTGAAGGATGCCAGTTAAACAAGCCAAAGAGATTTTGTTTGTTTGTTTGTTTTTGCTTATAGACTTAGACCCTTAGAGTCTTAGGGCTTTTACTACTTTGGTGTTCATTGTGAAGCTCTAAGAAGGAGCTATCTTTACCTCATTTGGCCCCAGAACACAATTTTTCAAGACTGGTGGTATAGTGGGTAAGACATTTGGCTGCTAACCAAAAGGTCAGTGGTTTGAACTCACCAGCCACTCTGTGGAAAAAAGATGGGGGCAGTCTGCTTCCATAATGATGCATAGCCTTAGAAACCCAATGGGGGTCACTATGAGTCCAAATTGACTCAATGGCAGTAAGTTAGCAATTCGCTGATTAGAAGATATTGGCGTGAAAGATATTTCTTGCCATCGAACAACTTACATGTAGATTTGCGGATAATAGATATATCCCAAACCCAAACAAACCAAAACCACTGCCATAGAGTCAATTCTGACACGTAGAGACCCTTGAGGACCAAGTAGAACTGCCCCATAGAGTTGCCAAAGCTGTATATCTTTATGGAAGCATAAAACCTTATCTCCTCCCCACCCCAGTCCTACTGTGCACCACCACCACCATAGAGCTGCGGGTGGGTTGGAACTGGTGACCTCTTGGTTTACAGCACAATTCTTTAACCACTGCACCACTGACCTTAATTATGATGCCTGACTAGTGAACAATTTTAGTAATAAGTACTGTAAGAATTTCAAAGAAGGGAGTCTTGAAAGCTATGTATGATTTTGATAAATGGGATTATTACATCACCTCCTTGAATTATTTATTGTTTTATCTCCTGAAGGCTCTATCAGAGATAAGAGAAGTGAAGGGCCTGAATTCTGGGACCTGCATGAGCACATTAAAGAACCTAGACTTTTCACTTATGTTCTCAGTTGTCAACCAGATCTAAAGATTTGTATAGAGGAAAGAAGAAGGGCAATGGTCAGGAAAGATAAATTGGCATCAAAATATAGAGGAGATTGCATTTTGGATTAGGGCTTTATTTTCTAGTAAATTATGATCCACTGGAGTTTTTATTAATGTGGTTTTTCCTTCATCTTTTGTTTTTAGGGATTATTGTGATAATCCCATTATTTCAGGAAGACTAAGTTTTGGTGTAATCATGCCATACAAATTAAAGCCTAAAATGACTAAGGGCCTCCACTAGAACAGTGCTAATAGGAATGTGAAGGTCCTGTAGAAACAACTGAACAGATTTACTAAGTCAATGACAAGGAGAAGGGAGGGGTCCAAGATGTTGTCCACGGTCTGCATCAGATAGAGGACAAGTAAGCACAGAGGATTGTGGAGTGAATGATGAAAAGGTCAAGCCTGGTTGGTAGAAATCAGTAAGAGCATAACAAAAAGGCTGGCTTTGAAGGATAGACAAAATTTCATCCCAGATGACCAAGGCAAAATGATTATATGCTGAAGAATAATAATGATAATAATCCCACTGTACTTAGAGTAACAATAATGTGATTGTATTTAGTTGCTTTTGCATTGACTTCAACTCATAACAACCTTGTATGTTAGAACACAGTGTTGTCCAGTCCTGTACTGTATTCAAAGTCTTTGATATGTGTGAGCCCATTAACAATAATTGTTTTTATTCATCAACCATATGCTGTTTGACATACATAATCCTAGATTCACATGCATTGATTGCCTTGTTTAATTCTCAGAAATGTACATGAGTTTATGATAAATTTTTAGGCAACTGGAGCCCACTGAAGAATTTTGAGCAAGGGAGTAATAGCTGGTGATTGGGAAGATTACAAACTGGTTGGAAGATGAGTGGTGGTCAAAAGATCTGATAGGAGATCATCGCACTAATTCATAGTAGAGATAATAAGCATCCACATTTGGCTGGAATGCAATCCAAGGAAGGATCTGACAATGTTTTCAACAAACATCTATTAAATACCTACTGTATGCCAGGCATTATGTTAGCCCTGGGCAAGAGGGGCAAAAAAGATAGATCTGATTTCTGCCTCCCTCACCGTTGAAGTCCATTGACATTGATAACAAATATTGAATTAATACTAGTCTGTGTGTGTGTGTGTTCTCCTACCCTGGTTTTTCGGGCTCTTCGATCTCAGTGGTGTTCTACCTCTGCCTCAGAACACTCTCTCTTACTGATTGGCAGAGAACACAGTGGGTGGGACAGAACAAACTCAGCTGCAAGCCAGATAGAGACGGACATCTTCAGGGGTAGCACAGCATGAGAGAGAAAAAACATTTTTCTTAAAATTCTTCTCTTCTGTAGGTCAGGGTAAGGATTAGGGCAACTGACATTAGAATGGAAGAAAGACGATAGAAAAATACTTACACTTTGCCCTTCCCCAAAGTGTAGGCCACACTATCTTCCACATTGTGTGTGTGTTTAAGTTTACTCTAACTCATTACACAAACACAAATATTGTGAAACGTGTAGTATTTTGACCTGTTCCCATGAACTCAGAGCAGTTCACAATCATATAACCCAATTTATTTTCTCAACACTCCTATTAGGCCGATATTATGAAACTTTCATGGAAACCGACTCAAAGGTTATGTGAGTTACCAAAAGGCACACAGGAGTAGAGACAGGAATAGAAGAAAGTCCTCCAACTCACTTCCCCACAAGATTATGAGTCGAAAAGCATTCTTAAGTGGTGTGCCTAAGACCATGGGGAAGAAGCTGACCCTGGAGTTGTTGCATAATAGTTAAATACTGTTTTGAAAGATTGAATTAATTGAAGTTAATGGAATAATTAAAAAATAATTCCTATGGAGTTGAGGTTATTCAAAAATAATTTACTAATTTAATTATTTGGTCTAAAGTTAGGAAGAATGCAGGATTTGATTTTTTGAGATTTTAATGATTATCATGATTCAAGTTATCTTCTATAAAATAGAAAGATGATAATAATAGTGATATTAATGTTGTTGCTACCAGAGCTCCCTATATATAGGAGATATATATAGTATATAGGAGCTCTGGTAGCATAGTGCCTAAGGCACTTGACTGCTAACCAGAAGGCTGGTGGTTCAAACCCACCAGCCACTCCTCGGAAGGA
>NW_006921755.1:4426634-4432060 GCF_000298275.1 Orycteropus afer afer
ATAGGGAGCTATCAGAGCTCCCTATAGTCAATAATACAAAACTGCATATTGTCTGGACAACCAGAGTGATGTGTTATATATTTTTTATGAATCTATATCACTCAGTCGTTTTGACTATTTATTTACTCATCATTTTTTTTTTTTTTTCTTGAATGTATCTTTTAATGGATTCATCAGAGTATTCAACATGCTTTAGGAGGATAGGGAAAGAGAAAAATAATGGTATTTTGTCCCTTTTCTCTACCAAAATTTTACTACAATATGTTTATTAAAAGTTTTTATTTTACCAAAATCTTTTCATTTAGACTTGGTATAAATATTTTGTTGTCATTGTGCTTTAGCCGCAAAATAACCACTCAGCGTAATGGCTTAGGCCTGAAATACATCAAAATAACCAACCGAAAATATTTTAAACATGGCAGTCTTAATTGGAGTTTAGGAAATAAATCTTTGAGCATAATAATTTATTCACTAGAGCTCTTGTCTCAGCAAAGTATTTCATCTCAGTTTCCAAAGAGCTGCTAGTCATTACTAAATATATTTAAGTTCAAGGAAAAAAAAAAAATCACTTCCATTCTGGCTAAATATACTATGAAATACTCAACTGTTAAGATTTTCAGTTTTTTTTTTTTTTTTTTAAAGAAGCTCAGATAGGTGATCATGCTTATGTATTTAATTAATAAGAGGGAAAGTTAATAATGGGTCACTGGGGAAACTTTTTGTATCCCAGTATCTATTATGAGGGATCCCACACTGTAGAGACAATAACGGGGTGCTAATTCTGAACGCACACAGTGCCGTTCTACAAAGACATCAAGATTTGTAGGAAATCAACCCTCCAGCAGTCCTGGCAAGCCAGACTGACCCCAGCAAATGAAAATAATCAAAAGTAATTAGAAGCGTGCTGGACTACCCCTCGGAGAGCCGAGCGGGAGAGTAAACATGCCTGAATCCTCGAGCCACTGCAAAGGCCTATGTCTGAGCTGTTAGGTGCCCTGACCTTGTCCACATAAAGATGTGATTTATGAAGTGCAGGGCACAGCAGCAGGGCTTCTGTCTTCTCCTGGAGAACCAAATTACTGAGGTGGAGATTAACATGCTTTCAGTCGGGCCCATTTCCAGACCAAGGGAAATTTTTTATTTACATTTTTTTTTTTTAACCTTTAATTTCCTCTTTTCTTTTTTAACAGCTTTTTTCTCCACAGGTTTTTTTTTTCTTTTTTTCTTTTTTTCCAAGTCATAGTTCATCCAGAGTGACCAGAAATATCTCTCCTCAGCAATGGTGATATGTGTTGGTGACTATGAACATTTGGCCCTTTTTGTTTGTATTCTGTGTTGGCCCCTTTCGCTGGGGCTGCCTGCCTAGTATCCAGAATTCACCTCTGGGAGTAGGGAACCTAGCTTGTGGAATATACCCCTGTTTAAAAATATATAAATAATTTGATTTAAACAGAATATTACCTTTGATTCCATGGTTTTCTAATCTAGTCTCTCTTCAGCCTATTTCATTACAAGGATTATTGTTGTTGTTAAGTGCCTTAAAGTGGATTTCAGCTCATAGCAACCCTGTGTACAAAAGAACACTGCCTGGTCCTGCACTATCCTTACAATCATTGCTATGTTTGAGCCCATGGTTACAGCCACTATGTCAATCCATCTCACTGAGGATCTTCCTCTTTTTCTCTGACCCTCTGCTAGTGTGATGACCTTCTCCAGGGACTATTCCTTCCTAATAACATTCCAAAGAACTTGAGACAAAGTCTTGCCATCCTCACTTCCAAGGAGCTGTCTGGCTGTACTTCTTCCAAGCCAGATTTGTTTGTTCTTCTGGCCATCCATGATGCATTCAGTATTCTTCGCCAACACCATAACTCAAAGTCATCAATTCTTCAGTCTTCCTTATTCATTGTCCAGCTTTTGCATGTGTATTAGGCAATGAAAATACCATGGCTTGAGTCAGGAGCACCTTGTTGTTGTTGTTGTTTGCCATCGAGTCGGCCCCGACTCATAGCGACCCTTCCTTGGGTTTCCGAGGCAGTATCACTACGGAAGTAGGATTGCCCAACCTTCCTTCCGAGGAGTGGCTGGTGGGTTTGAGCCGCCACCCTTCTGGTGAGCCTTAGGCACTATGCTACCAGGAGCACCTTAGTCCTCAAAATAACATCTTTACCTTTTAACACTTTAAAGAGGTCTTTTGCAGCAGATCTGCCCAATGCAATACGTTGTTTGATTTCTTGATTACTGCTTCCATGGGTGTAGATTGTGGATCCAAGTAAAATGAAATCCTTGACCATTTCTTTCTTTTCTCTGTTTATCATGCTGTTACTTGTAAGTCCAGATGTGAGGATTTTTATGTTCTTTATGTTGAGGTGTAATCCATACTGAAGACTGTAGTCTTTGATCTTTATCAATAGGTGCTTCAAGTACTCTTCGATTTCAACAATCAAGGTTATGTCATCTGCAGGTTGTTAATGAGCCTTCTTCCAATCCTGATCTGTGTTCTTTTTCATATAGTCCAGCTTCTTGGATCATTTGCTTAGTATACAGATTGAATAAGTATTTAATCTTATTACAAGGTTTACTCTGTTAAATAACAAAGATTTGGGAGAGGAAATTGTGGGTTATAGAGAATTTGAAGGGAAAGAGGTAGAGAGACACATGAGTGCTTCGGTATTGGGAGACAAATCAGTGGGAAATCTCTTAAGTCCTAAAGACAAACTTACATTTTTTCCTTTGTCTCACTGAAGTTAGGTAAGACTTCACAAAATTATATTCTGATGTGTAAACGGAAGCATTGATTTTCTTTTTAAACACACATCAATATCTATACATGAAGCTAATTTAATTAGCAAGCAGTTATTGTTCAGCCAAATGTCAATTTCTCAGATTATTTCATGCTTCTTGACATGAACTGTATAAAACAGGATTTAACAGGATCTCCGTGAATGAAATTGCACTTGAGAAATGTTAAAATGCACTTGTACGTTCTTGAAAAGCTACAAAAAGACAGTGTTAAAACAAAAAAGCCAGGCTCGGAGTTCAGTGTGTATTTAGCCACCTCAAGAAACCCAAAGCTGTAGAATTAAGGGAACTCTACTTAGGCTGAGGTTATAAAGTGCCTTCCTCTATAAACTAAAAACATAATGTCAGGGTGAATGGGAACATACTTTATTAGCTTTATAGTATTGAAAACTGCCAGCAAGTTGTCTTGTTTTTAAATATTGTCCTCTGCAGAGTGTTACAGTGCTGCTTGTCCACAGGAAGCCTATTAAAAGTGGACAGTGCAGTCATTTCATCTGGCTTTGGCTGGACTGCTTTTCTTTCCTTTAATGATGTGCTGGAATGTACCATGCCCATAGGGTCTCCATTAGCAGAACTTTTACTTCTGGGACGACCATGAAGTTTAAGGCTTAAAAGAAGCATCAGCTTACAGTCTTATGGGAATCACTTGAATACTGGAGCAGTAACTTCTTACTGCTTTAACTAATATATTGACTTATTCTAAATAAACAGTTACACAATGAAGGCAGAGCCAGTGGCCTTATTGGAAATCTTTGGGCCTTTTAAAGATTCTGAAATCCACACAGCTGGGGGAGGAAGGAAGGGGCCTGAGGAGGGTTTATGCCCTTTTCAAACAAGGAAGAAAACACATTAACCTCTCCCACCCCAGCCCTGCCATCAGCCAAAGGGGAATCTTTACAGCTCCGAGAAAATCTATCAGCTCACACTCAAACCTCATATTTTCCAATGCCTTTCTGCTGGTAAACAAGAATTAACAGAACGAGTCAGGGGGAAAAAAAAAAAAAAAAGAAAGAAAGAAAAGAAAAAAACCCAGTATTCCTTCTGGAGAAATTTTGAAAAATAGGATTCTCTTTTAAAACACTATTTTCTGCTTTTCCCAAAACTATACATTTGTTACAGCTTGGTCTCCCATTCCATCCCTTTAATATTTAGATCATTAGCCCTGATACATGTTTGCAAATTAAAGCTGGTTTGAGATTATAGTAAAACCATTATTTTTAATAGCCCATTTCAAGGGCAGCGCTCAACACTGCAGAACACGCATGTTACTGATTACTGCTGAGCAGACAGCGGCTTTTGCAGATTAATTTGTAACTGGGAACTACTGTAAACAGATTTCACCAGAAATCCCAAGGAATAAAGGAAATTGGGGGTGGTATTTGGCTGCTAGTATTTATTTATTGTTTTAGAAACCTGACGGAAAGCAAGCTAACCAGGGAGAAAAGCAAGTTTCCTACAAAAACCTTTCCCCTCCTGCCGGCTTTCTCTTCTGTTTCACTTCTGACGAAGGAGGTGGGTCAGGGTCTTCTCCTGAACGGTTATTATTGAAAAAGCAAGAGACTCCTTTCAAGAGGCACAAGGCCAGTCTAGCCACTCTGGGATTTCAGGATTTTCTCTTTAAACTTAAAGTCGTGTCGCTACGAAAAAGTGAGGTGGCTCTGCCTTTACATGAAGTTATTTTTATATGACCAAAGCAGGGGGGGGGGGTGAGGGAAAGCCAAGAAGGTATGCATTAATTTAGTGTTTTTTAAGTCTCCTTTCCCAGTTCCCTCTGGTTTTCTTAGTCGGCCTCACTATTTACTCAGTAGGTGACAAAACTGATGGTGACGACGATGATGATGGTATTCATAAAGTAGTAATATTAATGCAAATAGTTGCCCATCTCTCTTGGAAAAGAGATCTTCCAGAGTTTCATGAGAGGAAATATTATTCTTTTGGCTGCATCTGACCAAGAGAGAACTTCGTACACAGAAAAAGTTTTGGTTCAGCGGGATTCACAGCAGCCCTGAGTCTGCCGGCCGGGACTGCAGGGTGCACCCCTCCCAGCTGAGGCTCTGGAAGGTGCGGGACTGAGCGAGAGGCGGAGGGCGAAGCCTGGCTGCCCGCTCCTGGCGGGCGGCGGCGAGTTCACCTGGGTGGCTAGAGTCGCCGGCGCAGCGCTTTAATTCGGGGCGCAACGCCATCTATCGGCCTCCTGCCGCACCTGCAAACACTCAGACCTTGAAAGTCGCCCCGCCTCCCCCACCCAAACCCAGTATCAAGGAAAAAACTCGGAGGTCCTTTCCACGAAACCCTAATTTAGCTAGAACCTGCTGCTGATTCCACATGACCTTTTTTTCTTTTCTTTTTTTCTGTTTGTTTATCCACCGACGTTTCCTCCTTTTCAGAGCAGCTCTGTAAAGGGCAAGGAGGTGGGGGCTGCTGGGCTGCGGCGGGAGGTTGGGGCGCTGAGCTCTCAGACCCCCTGATCAGGCCGCAATGTCTGAAGCAATCGGTTCCCCAGATTACTTGTATTTAATACACAATGCATCATAAAACAAATCCCTCATCCTGACAGGAAGAAAATAGAACAGCTCATAGCTCGAGCCAGCCCAATTTATGGCTAAATTAAAAAAAAAAAAAAA
>NW_006921755.1:4432160-4468944 GCF_000298275.1 Orycteropus afer afer
TTAGTTCATCTGTGCTGGTTGCTCTGCAGTTTTCTTTTTCATGATGGGATCACTATATGGAATGTGGATGCAGGTCTCTGTTTGTCATGAAAGGCATATAGGATTCAATCTGGCAGGTGTTATGGTGGGTTAATGTGCTTTTTCTATTGGATGAAATAAGGGAGAAGTTGGGAAAGGAGTTAACAAAAATGAAAAAAAAAAAAAAAAAAAAGCTCCGACAATGGGCAAGTTGAGGAAGGGCAGGAAATCAATGGCAGCAAACCCCGGGCTCTTAAAGGTTCTCAAGCACCGAACTGTATGGGAATATCTGACCGGGTTTTAGGTTCTTTACAAAGGATTTTTCCTGTTCTACCTACCACTGCTGTGCGAATTTTTCCTCAAACAATAGCCATTATCTGAAATAACAGTTCAATGTCACAGATAACAGGCTACCGAAAGGAATTAGTCACCACCTCTTGTCATTTTCTCTCCCCCACAACCCTCCCTTTTGTTACATTTTTGCTTTAACTCGGCATTTTGGGCAAATAGAGATCTACTAGATTTACACATCTATTTGCACTTGAAGGAAACAAAAAGTGGGTGGCAGCCGTGTCGTCCCGGTTTGCACATAAAGTTTAACATCAGCACACTCCTCCCTTCCCCTCCCCCCTCAAGTGTCCTTAGACTCGCTTACTTTACTTAACTTTCCATTGTTGAGCTGCGGAAAATTTGGATTTTGTCCATTTGTTTTTATGAATGAAGTTTTGTGATAAAAAACATTTATTTCAATTTAACCGATTAGTTTTACTGAATTTTTTAAGATGGGCTATAAGTAAATCCGTCGACCCTTTTATTTTGCTATTAATTCTCTATATGCTGTCTTTCAATGTCGTTTCTGAAATGTGTTGGTAAAAATCCACCATATATTATTTAGAAAGCTGCATTTATGATGTTAAAAGTTTAAAAATCTGAGTAGTCAAATTGCTTGCTTCCACTTTGAGGCGTTCATGGTGTTTTAATTAATGTCAGAGAAAATGGCAAATCTCTACCAGACAGTCGTCAATCTCTCTAAACCTAGAATACATTATTTGGGCAGGTTGTATGCAAATGATGTTTCAAAATTTGAAGTTCCTTCTTCTAAGAAAATTGCGTGATATGAAAATTTAGCATCCCCTTCTGTTCACCTAACTATATAATAATGGAGGCAACAAATTAAGGTAGACTTACACTTTCTAGCTTTTTTTTTTTTTTTTTTTTAAAGATACTTAGCAGAAAACTGGAAATGTACTTGTCAAGTTTTCACTCTTTAGGCTGTTGTTTTCTGATAAATTATAATGTAATTATGCTTAATATGAGTCAGCTTCCCTCAATCCTCAGTCTCATCCTCGCTCCCTCCACCCCCTCTTCAGCGCAAACACCCTTACATCCCTGGAAGCACTTTTTCACCCCATCCCTCCCCATCCCCCAACACACACACACACACACACACACACACACACGTGCTTTCAGAACATCGAAACACAGGATATTTCCCTGGGGAAAGAAATCCTGCCTGGCGAGATCTCCCCATTGGTTGTTTACTCGGAGAAATCTACATGTTTAAGGGGATGGTGCATCCGTAATCAGTCTGTCCCTATAGGACTTGGGTCTTGGCGACCTTTTTGTGACCTCTCCCGCCGGAGGAGGCTGCTGTCACTTTAAAATTTACTGAAAGAGGAGCCCCTCTGGCTTCCGATCCCGATCACTCTGGGCGGCAGGAGATAGCTCCCTTTCTCCCTCGCCCCGGGTTCTTTCTGGATGGCCGAGCAGATCCTCTTTAAAGAGACAGTTCATGAAATAGAAACCCGGCGGCTGAGCTTGGAGTTGCGAAAGAGGAAGATCCCGTGAGGGTCTAGGACCGGGGAAGGCGCTGCGAAGGAGCTGAAAGGGGCTAGAGCTCCCTTCGCCTCCCCAGGCCCCCCACCTTTACGAACTCTCCTCCTCCTGCTTGTTTTCTCCTCCTTGGAACTGGGAGAGAGAAGTGGAAGAAGTTTTAGTGGGTTTCAGATAACTTTCATTACACATCGGGCTGATAAGAGTGAGAGAAAGTGAGAAAAGAGGGAGGTGATGTGAACCAGAAGGAATAGCTCCGAGCTCATTTAGGAGGGGAAAAAAGCCAAAACACACCAAACCCCGTCACCCAGACGAGAGAAGACTTC
Organism: Orycteropus afer afer; assembly: GCF_000298275.1. Lineage (NCBI taxonomy): Eukaryota > Metazoa > Chordata > Mammalia > Tubulidentata > Orycteropodidae > Orycteropus > Orycteropus afer. Next base: position 4,434,338 of record NW_006921755.1, read on the forward strand.
ATTTCTGGTCTTAAAAATACACAGTTGGCGGACAATAAGTCTGAAACGCGTGGTCCCGGCGAGCAGATCCTAGAGACCGACAAAGTTATCAGAGACCCATTTGGAAATCGAGACGCGAGGTTTTTTTTTTTTTTTTTCTTACATCTCGAAATGTTGCTCGGGATCGTTTGAAAGGATTTTCGTTCAGGAGAGCTGGGGGCTGCTGATTATTTTGTTTGTTTAAGTTCTTCTGTGATTGCCTTTTATTGCTGAGTTGAGGCCATAGAAATATTAAGGTAAGAGAACTCACTTAAAAAAAAAAGTCTTGGCGCTGTGCATAGTTTGTAACTTCGGACAGTTTCCTGCCTTGGCACCCCTTCCCCCACCCCTCCCCAGCCTTCTTTTCCTCCTGCCCGCAGCTCCGCGGAGCCCCGCTGCTTAGCTACGTTGCTAAGACTGGCGATTTCCTTCTTCCTCCTGTGGAACGGTGCGATCTGGACGCGTCTCTGGGGTGGGTCGTCCGACCTTCGGTGGGTCTCTCTGCCGGCTGTCGGCCTCTTTTCCTCGCGCTCTTCTCCTGCTTCCCCTCCCTCGGCGTGTCTGTCCGTCTGTATCAGGGACGCAGAAGGTGGGGTTGCCAAAATCTGAATTCCTGGCACCGGCCACGCGACTTTGGAGCAGCTTTCGGCCGAGTTCCACCTTGCCAAGTAACAGCTTTGCTGTCCAACATCGTGTGCTGCTTCGCGAGAAAGTCACATACGAACCCTTTGGCTAGATTGTGGGGATTTTTTTCCCCCCACTCTCCCTCTCTCTCTCTCTCTTGCTGTTGGTTTTTTGAAAGGGCCTTTCTCTAAAGTCCAGCTTAAGGGACTTTTTTTTTTTTTTTTTAAGCTATCTTAGGAACTTGACAGCTTTTAAAAAACACAGGATTGTGTTAGATGAAATGACGGAAGATGTGTTGTTACTTTATTTTATTCAAGATTTCCGAGACGATTAAGACATTCAGGAGACAAATGTAGTTCTGCTAGCAAATCAAAAGTGAATAATTCACCCGGTGGGGGTGGGGGACCTTTTGGGGGAAAGTTAGGCTTTTGTCTTGGGGCAAGAATATTGAGGGTAAGAAAGTTAATAGGTTGGTGAAATATTTGAATAATCATGTAACAGATATGTAAAAAGACATCCTTTGGAAATGAAACCTTTTTAAAAAATTAATTTCACTGTTGACAGTGGCAATGGCAATAATGTTAACATGGAATAAAATTACACCCAGAATTTTTATGTGCAGTGTATGTAATACTTAATTCCCTGCCCCCGCAAAAGGCAATGCTTGAAAGCTGAAGGGATAGATGCTACTTGACTTTGAAATTAACACGTTTGCCACGACTTTCTACAAATATGAAATGGAACTGGTGTTGCATTTCGCTGACTTCACCCTGTTTCCATCATTAAACATTTCTCTACTGTGTCAGTAAAACTACCTTTTTTTTTCTACTCAAGAAGACAAACAAACAAACAAAAGTTCAAAAACAGGAACCAAACAAACAAATATATCAACAACCTGCAACTTTTACTATTTTCAAATGTGTATTTTTATTGCTGTTTTTGTACCTTCTAGACACCTGGGGAGGTACAAAAATCTCAAGCTGCTGTTTACTTAGTAATGAGGGAAGAAGAAAACATCTTAACGTTTGTAATTTTATAAACAAGAACTTGTTAAAAATATGTCCTTTGTACTAGAGAGGATTGAAGTGTAGATTTTTTTGTTGTTAGTGTGAAGAGGGGTCCTTGAAAAAGACTTTGACATGTGTGTTTGTGTTGTATATGTATGTAGCAATTACTAGTCCTATCTTCTGTTTAGATTTTTCTCTTTTAAAATTGTGGGACTACTTTCTGCCCTTTAATTGCCTCCTGGCCAAAGGCTTATTCATAGTGCCTCTTGACTAGTGCCTTCAGAACACTAGGCTTCTCCTTGAAGTTTGTGGTGAGTTAATGACTTGAATCTGCAACTGGATGATTACTTGAATTCTATGCAAAATTGCTTTTGCTTTTTATAACCAAAATTTTAGTTTTAACTTTTATACAGGTTTAGAGACAGCAGAGTTCTGATGGGGCTATTTAATTCATTATTTTTGTTCTAGACTACATTGTTTAGTCTTTGATTGGAAGCTTCCTCAAGTTCACTTTAACATTTAACATAAAAACTGCCAGCCTTTCTAGTTATTCACCATCAGGTCAACAACTCTACAGCTTTCCCCAGTAATGTTTAAGACATTACTGCTGTTAGTGAATCAGAGTAGCTTGGTTTAAGTATGAAAACCTTAGACATGGAAGTTTTCCATTTCAGCTTTTGTTTAATAGGTATACTAATGATTAGTAATTAGGATAGGCCAAATGTAAACTCTCCTGAGAAATAACAATACACAACCATATATAATGACTGATTTATTACAATGATATTATTGCATACTTTTGCTTGTTCACAAGCAGTCTTATTTTGCTTACTAGATGTATAATTGCAATTTGCATTGGCATGTGTTAACTAAATCATTAAGTTGCCATACTTTGCATGTGTGTTGACCAATCATTTATTTTCATTTGTTTTTCTTTAGTTTGGGCAGAAGCATCTACCAGACACATCTTATTATCTCTTTCAGTTAAGGGTATGATTTAATTGTTTCATAGTGGTGAAATGTAAACTATGAAAAGGAATTTAATAATATTTAGATTAAACTGTTCTAATTGAATTAATTGAAAGTGCAGAAATGTGATTTATATTGTGGAGCTATCTGAACACAAACTACTTATTTATTTTAGAAATAAGTTAATATATGCTCCTCCATGTTTTTCATAAATATTACATTAGATAAATTGTTACATCATGCATAACATTCATGCATAAAACAGGAAAACAAAATTTTTAAAACCAATTAATCCATTTTAGTAGTAATTTACATTTGCTTTGTTTCTTTTAAAAAAACAGAACATTGTGATTTCTAAAATAGTTTCTTATTACTCCTCTTTTATTAATATGCATGCTGTCTGACTTTTTTTCTTAGAAGGATTCAAAGGAGGAGTATACGTTTGAATGAAACATTTACAAGCAATTAGCCATTTTAATGAATGAACCAATATGAAAATTGATTGTTCTCTTGTTCTTCCTTTTAGATCTTAGATGAGTTTTGCAATGTGAAGTTCTGCATAGATGCCAGTCAACCAGATGTAGGAAGCTGGCTCAAGTACATCAGGTTCGCTGGCTGTTATGATCAGCACAACCTTGTTGCATGCCAGATAAATGATCAGGTATGTTGTAAAGATTTTCTTGTCTTTCTCTGAGAGCACTAAAGTATCAGTGAAGCCTGAAGAATAAAAATAACAGTGAGCTGCAGTAGACCCTTGTGGCCTGTTTGTTGATATGGTGAAAGGTAATGCAGAATAAAGTAAGATGCAGAGTAAAGTCATTTCAGTACTACTTCCTTACAGTACTTCTTTCTTTTGAGTAGTTTACTCACTTTGTACCAGTACCCTTCAGAAATGCTCTAGTTTTCTGAGTATGACTGAATGATTTAAAAACTGAGTGCTTGCTTATTGCTTGCTGTTCATCACAATTTTCCTTTTCCATCATAACATAGAGACATTGATAGAGAGTACTGAGCTCGTCAAGAACACTTAGTGGATTTGGGCAGAAATTAGAAGTGATACACTTAAAATTTTATGCAGACTTAATGTAAAATAGTAAGTAGGTATATATATATATATATATATATATATATATATGTGACGTAGGTGCAGACTTACCTGCTTATGCATTTTTTATTTGCCTAATTTTACAAAAATGAGAAGCACTTTTTAGTTTAATCAAAATACTCGATTTTTTTAGTATATAAAGAAAGTTTTAAAATATCACTGCTGCCTATGGCTTTTTGAGGCTGACTTTAATAACAATAACTGTGAAATAAAGATCATGAAAATACCATGCACTCAATAAGGGGAGGTTATGAATCTTGTAACTTGGTATGACAATACCTAAAACAACAAGAAATTCAGGTGGTTAATTTTTGTTTTATAAACTTGATTCAATTGGAATTTAATTATGTTATCATCATTTATTTCTTTTAACCTAATGGTTACCTAAATCAAATGTGTTTTCAAAGACCATATTGAAATGGCTGCATGGAACATCTACTATGAAAATCACCACCGAGAAAAAAAAAAGTTTAAATGAGATGTTTCCAGTTGAAAGCTGTTAGGTAATTCTAGAGTCATAATGGTCTTCGTCTCTATTTCAGTCATCGTTATGAGATTATTCTTTGGCATTTTACCAGCTACCAGATAATTTTTACTGGTTAAACTGTATAAGAGGTAGTAAATTGTAAATTTAGGTTTAAGTGGGAATCATTTAAAAATCTTCACTGTATGTCAAAATAATAAACCAAGTCAATTGTTTTATCCCTTTGCCTTAAGAAAACAAGAGACATTATTGACAAAGGAAAACATTATTAAATTAGCTATTGATTGTGAGCAGAAAATCTCCCAAGCCCCTCATATGAGTTACTGTCACCATCAACAACAAACATTTTTTTGAGCACTATTTGTAGATGTGGGAAATACATAGGTGTTACAAGTGAGAGAATTATTCATGTATGTTTCCTAAATCAGGAACTGGAGGATCTCGAAGGGCAGTTCTAAGATGAAATAGTATAATTACATCATAGTAACTTTTTGCTATCCATGTGTACTGACAATAAAATGTATTCCCTTAGATAGATACAACTGCTATAGAATCAGTGAAAAGATGATTGAAGAATAGGATCGGTAGCCAACATGTTATTCTTTTAATATTTACATGTCTAATACTTTATAAATAACAGTTCTGTTGGTCATTGGGATTCCTGATTGCATTACAAGAGGGAAACTATTCTGTTGTTCTTCACTATGAATTGGATTGTTTATTAGAGTAGGCATTTATAATTAGACCATGGTTACATTTGAAGAACACATCGTAAAATGCATTGTTTTCGAAAGAAGATATGCTGGTTCATACCTTAATTTATCTAAGAACCAGCCAAAATAGTTAATCAAGAAAAACATTTAAGGGCAATATAAGGCACATGGTTATTATTTCTGTAAATACTCATTTTAAATTGAAGTGTTATGCTGGCAGAAATCTAAGATGATAACAGAGTGAATATCAAATGACATGATTGTGAAATTGACATTATATGGTTAAGTAAGTTCACCCATAAACAAGGAGAGAGAGAGGACAGAGTTGTCTGATAGAACTACATCACGTATGTTCACATAAAATCACACTTCGCCCAGTAGACAAGACAAAGGGGAACACATGCCCAAATAGTGTATTTGTATATTATAAATATATTGTTATACAAATTCATATGCATATTTCTAAAAGCCAATTAAGACTAGCAAGCAGTTCTGGACACCTTTGAAATGGAAATGTTGGACTAGGTGCAATAAAAGAGCTGACTAAAGGAATTCTCTTAGTCTGTTGTTTCGCTCTCTTTTCCATGAGGAATAGGAGCTGCCAAATGGTGAATAAGCACAACTCATCACATAATGAACATACCCGTTGCAGGGGATGTTATTTAACAGCCAGACAAAAAGAAAGGCCCTGGATCAGGTGTAATTATTAAACAGTAACAACTTCACCTTACCTGCACAAGGCAAAACCAAATGTAGCAGTCTTCAAGAAACTATCTCTGCTCTGATTCTTAGATAGAATTCAAATTTAGAAAATTAATTTTAATAACAATACAGGTGTAATGCCTAGGCAATAAAAAGGAAGAATTTCAAATGAATCTCTTAACTACAATCTAATGATTGTAGTGATAAGGCTTCTAACAAAGAAGGGAAAAGATTACAAAAGAAAGAAAACAAACAAACAAACCTGAACAAAAATGTATATTACAGTTTGCACTTGCAAAGATACATATTTTAAAAAATTCTAACGTTCAAGATCAAGGCTAATCAATTTGGGTCCGTTTTTAAAATGATGTGTTGATATTTAAATGAGAATAAATGTGCTTACTATGATGATACAGAGTTTGATAATATGGGAAAGACTTAAAACATGTATGGTGGATAAAAAACAGTGTTTAATTTGTTTGGTGGCGGAGATATATTTAGAAATAGCATGTTTTTCAGTTTTCAATTAAGTTGATAAAGGACATAATCTCTTTTGTATCATAAACACAATGGCCACGCAATTAACATTTTCCTAAGACATTTCGACAGTATTTTACTTGAGGATATTTTTCTGAACTTAAATTTTCCAGTGGACTTCTAAGAGTTATTCTATTTTACTTTTTTTCCAGACTGGAGTGAGCTTTGTGGCAGTTTTCTTTCTTGACAACGCTGCCTAGGAAGATTTGAGTTTATTGTTTATATATGTCCCTTTCATTTGATTTTTTTTTCCCAAAAAAATTATTGCGGTGATGTTTTGGAGATACAAATTCTGAAAACACTACCATCACTGCTCAACCATAATTTCTAAGTTGCTGCAGCTTCTGATACCTTTTATTCCCCCCTGAAAATATTGTATTAACCATAGTAATTTGTCTTTATAAAGAAGGCCACGCCAAAGACACTAGTAAATTGAGACTACAATCACACTCAAGTCATGAAATAGTAGATCCATTAAAAACATCCAAGTCTTTTTATCCTTGAAGTCCTAATTTTTTTTTCCCCCTTCTATCTTAAAGAGTCTGTACAATACCACATAGCTACAGTGATGGGCAATATTTAGCTTGAAAATGTTTAGCTTGAAGACCAGGCAGTGCTTAAATATTTCTACGTGTTAGCAATCTGAAGTCATCCTTTACTATCAGGAGCAAGAACTGGTACTGAGAGGTAGAGCAGGGCAGGAAGAAAGCACAGAGTTAGATGACCTAAGCCCCTTCCAGACTAGATTCTCAAGAGGAGCAGATACTAACAGATAGCATAAAAATGGTTTGTTAATTATTCAGAGCATTCATTTGCAGAAGTGCCCCTTGTGTTTAATGCAAAGGAGACCAAACATCTAAATAATTTACTGAACTTAAAAAAAAAAAAAATTCTTGATATTTTAATATCCTTTTCTTTGAAGTCTGAAAGACATCTTACTTTCACAAAACATTCTGATTGGTGGAGGTAGCACATTGCTTTAGATTCAGTCTCACTCTTCTACTTTCCTCCTTCCTTTGAGTTCTTTCCTCTTAATCCCATACTTCCATGCCCTTCAATTAGATCAAAGACAGGGATACCTATAGACTCTGGATTCACCTCAAACAATGACTGTTCTCATCTTTGAATGTGCTCACAAGTTTTGTATAGGTCCCTGGACATAACAGTTTTCTTCCAATACTTCTTCATGGTGAAACCATATTGGTTGTATCAGACAGGACACTTAGGCACAATTCATGTAAGCTGATTTTTTGGAGTTAAACAAGACCTGTCTTTCCACTCATGATAATTAGAATGCTCTTGCATGTGCTTCAGAGTAACATTATATATATATATATATATATATGTGTGTGTGTGTGTGTGTGTGTGTGTATGCATTCTGCATCATAGGAAAGTATATGATTTTATACACACTCCTACCCTAATATGGTCTACAAGTGGAGTAAAGTTCTCAAAAACCCAAGACTTTATCAATCTTGTCATTTACACAAGGTGATAAGCCCTTTCGTTTTTAAACAGGTCTTTGACAGCTGGTATTTAGTAAGTAGAATAAGAGCAATCTGCAGTTTGCTCTGAATAAGAAGAAATAATATTGATAAGATCTTGTCTGATACCTGATGTATATTTTGAAGAAACAAAATCTAGAAGAATGAGTGCCTCTCAGAGAATACAAAATGAGAATTCAGTTAGGGTATTCTGCCAGCTCCCTTGTGGTCAATGAGCAGCAGCAAGATTCTACTGTGTTTTCAGTTGGAACAGGCATTGTTCTCATTTGTGATTTACCTTATAAAGTTTTAACTGCTTCCAGGATGATCGTGGCTGAGTTGGCAACCCATTTCCCTTTCTTAAGTCCACGTCAATGGTTCTATCAGACTGCTGCAACACTAGAACAGTATTATTATTGCAGGCTTATTGTGGGCTCAATTATCAAGTTATTTTCTTTGGCTTTTTACTGGGAAAAATAATCTGTTTTCCTGCACCATTCAATTAATACAATTTGTGCAAAAAAGCAGGGCTGATCAGCCATATACAAACTAAAATATAATTTTTAGCTTCTTCCCACTTTGTAAAAATGTTTGTGTCTACTGTCAGGTCATTTGTTAATTTGCTCTTCCCTTACAATGATTTCTGTCCACATTTTGTAGGACTTCTTTTGATGTTGAAATTATTATTGGCTTTGGCCATTTTCTTTGCTTTGCTTTTAAGTCAAGTTCCACTTTTATACCAAAGTTATGCTCTGCTGTTTTAAGATGAATGCCAGCTGGCAATACCTAGAGACTGGCTTTGTGAAAGATGCCTAAGCCGATTTAGGGGATGTTGTCTGGTTGATAAGTTAGTTCCTTCACCCGAAGATGAAACTGTCTCAGATGTAGTTTGCCATCTGATATTTACATAAAGCAAATAGCATCCTTTCACCCAGAAGATTCCCTCACTTAACAATGCCCAAGACACACTGCAACAGTACTCTACGTGCTAGCATTTTTATTAAGATAGACCACAAAGTTGCAAAAGAGGGTGACCTGAAGTATTAAGTGCACATTTTAACTGAATTAGTGTTTGCATATATATAACATTTTTCAGAAATATTTCAAAGCAGCATCTTGTTTGTACCTGTTCTCACCCATAGTAGACTCAAGCTGTGATGTCACCAAGCAAGTAGTCATCAGAATGTATTAAAGGCTATCAAGAAGATGAGCTTATTAGCCAAGGACACAGCAAAAGCCTTCAGCCTAGTAAAAAATCTAAAGATAATCTTTAGTTTCTTCATCATGTAATGATGGAACTGTTCCTAACCATTCTGAAACCATGGAGAATGATCAGAGAGCTTTCATGGGATCAGACAAAATGGCCACGTCAAAGACAGGTGGCTGTTGTATGTCCCTAGAAATTATATTTAGAATAGTCTTGAAGGCTTATAGAGAGAACCTTAGAAGTTATTCCAAGAGATAGCTTGAAAAGCTTCCAGGCTGGGTACACTGTAGGAGCCACATATAACAGTAAGTGAATCTTTATCACTTGCTCTATTTATGCAAAATGAACCCAACAGTCTCTTCTCTCTGTTCTATTTCATCCAATAAATTATATTTGGTTTTCTCTCCAGATTATTAACAAAAAGGTAAAAGTGAAGGAGAAAAAAAAAAATTTCCAAAAATATCTTGGTCCTTAAAATTTGTCAGTGGATAAACCAAAAACCAAACGCACTACCATAGGGTCATATCGGACTCATATCGACTCCTCCTTGTGTTTCCGAAGCGGTATCACTACGGAAGTAGATTGCCCAACCTTCCTTCTGAGGAGTGGCTGGTGGGTTTGAACTGCCAGCCTTCTGGTGAGCAGTCAAGTGCCTTAGGCACTATGCTACCAGAGCTCCTTGTCAATGGATACATACTTTTATTTTGGAAGTGGATGTATAGCAAGACAGTATCTGATCTTTCTCAGTTAATATTTTCTTGTCTTTAAAATGTAACCCTAAAGATAATAAGGATACCTTTCCTTTGGGGAAAGTAAGGAAATTAAGAATGGTTTAGTTTGGCAAAGTTATATCCCAACAAAGCTTCTAGAATGTTGGACAGAAATCTTTGCTTTCTGTCATTAACCTCTCTGATTGCTTAAGACACTTCTTGTTACCTCTTACTAATAATTGGATCCTTCCTCCAGAGGCTAAAATGTGACATCACACTTGCACTCCTGAATTTGGGTGTCCCACATTGCTGTGGATAGAGCAGGGGTCCAGACCATTTTTTCTAAAGCATCACTTAAGCCTACAATGTATCTGTGGTCTCCATATCACCTTTGCACAGTACTAAGGCTGACAGATGTGTTCATATCAAATGTTGACTTTGTTCAGATATGTAAACTATCATCTCCCTTCCCACCATCCCCCAAATGGTAGAGTTCCACTCAGCTTTTCCTAATCTTCTGAGTAGTAAATTGAAGGAGCCTATATAGTAAATAAAGCATTCAGCCCAAATGTTGAGAGCTGGAAGAGGAAGAAATCAACTTTCAACTTCAAAGTGGGAAGACAAGTAGTCTGAAAAGGTTGTCTCTTAGTACAGATTTTGCAAGGGAGTACATTTCTCTATTATTTCAATTATTACAACTTCCTGAATAGGTTGAAGGTCATTCATAATTCACACTTCTGTCATTTTTAGACATGCCAAATGCCATCCATTAAGCATAAATAAAACTTCCAGTGCTTGAACAGGAAAAATAAACGGGAATTAATAACAATGAGGCCTTGTTCATCCCTTTAAAAGAAAATGATGTGTTTCTTTTCTTTCTTGTTTCCCCCTTATGCTCTGACTTTTTTTTCTGTCTCAATAGTACAAACATAATACTTTAAATTGATCCAAACATAGCAAGTTAGACAGCAGGCTGGTCTGACAGACTGGATTTTTTCTCTTTTGTAGGATAATAAACAAGAAGCCACATTATTACCACGTATAAGTACAAATGGTAACAGCATCAATTTGAGGGAGGATTAGGTTGAACATAAGCCCTGACAGTATAAAGCAGAATTAGTCTGAAAGTATTTTTATGGACTATTAACTTTCCTATCAGAAACTTGTGAGTGTTCATGCCCTCTTTAATGGCTGTCCTCTTGAACTGAAATTACCCAACAAAATATATGTTTAATGGCATATGATTTCTCACAAATATATAGGTGTATATATAATATATATTATGTATGCTATATATACTATATATAACATAGTATATATACACTATATAATGTTAATATAACATGTAGTTATATAACTTAAATGCTATATAATTGGACTAAATCATGCCATTTATCATTTATATCATATATAATTATATATAAAATGTATACAATTGCTAATATTTTATGTAAATTTTAAATCTCCCAAAAAAAGTATACTTTGGCACATTTATATGTCAAATACTAAGCATATATCTATACATGTATATATTTATATATAACATTATATAAAAATAAGCTTCCTTGGAGTCTAAAATTTGCCAAATCAAATCCATAACACCCCTGCCTTTTATCCCTAGCTTAGCCTTCTGACTGTTAACTGAATGGCTATCTTTTTGGCATTTGGAATTGGTTTCAGATTTTGATGAAAATCAATTAAGTGTAATAATTATGCTTAGAGTATTTAATTCCTGTGTGCCTATATCATATTTCACTTATGTCTTGAATTATTAATTTCTCCAATAGTAAAAGTGAACAATTTTAGGGATTTCTACTCTTATTTTCAACAATATGAATGATTTAGAATTAAAAATATATTTCAGAAATTTCACTAGTATGCAGTTTCAACAAATTAAAAAAATAAAAGACTAGGAAATGAGATCTGTTATTAAAATTTTTACTATAAATAATTCACTATCAGTTGATACATTCAGGGACCCAAATGTAATATCCACACTTACAAAGAAAGAAATAATGCTTCTTGGAAAAATAAAAAGACCCTAAGGAAATGACACTTTTTTTGTATGATGAAAGAAAAAGACCACCTCAACTTTTCAGTTTCAAGTGTATGGAGAGTTAGATCATGTTTATAACGTGTTGTGTTTCTGGGTTTTTGTCCTAGCTACTAAATAGAAACCCCCAGAGATGTTAACACAGTTTTAAAATATTTATCACGACTTTTCCAAAAAATGGAATCTCTGTCTAATCATAATTTCTTGTAAGGCCTAATTGCTCGTATCTTTCTCCTTATATTGGGAGGAGTCAAAAGCTTTTCTCCTTCTAATAGAGCATTTCATTTTGAGAGTCACAGCAGAAGATTAAAGCAGCTCTTTTGTATCTATTCACGTTTTCTAAACTTTTGTGACTTTTGAAAATTCGTTTGGTACTTGAGTTGAATTCATCACAAAATCTCACATTTTTATTTTGGATCCAGATAAACTTTTTCTATAAAGCCCCTTGATGGGAGAGGAGAGCTATTAAAATTTTTATGTATTTAACAGAGTAATTGGTTCCCTTCCATTTTTCTCCAACATAGAAATCGGAGAGATTATATTAGTAATATTTCTGCTGCTGGTACATAACTCAGTTGACATGTAATTCATATGACTGCAGTATGTCTGAGACTTTGAGAATACACTGTTTTTAAGGACATTGTGACTATATTTTTTGTAAGCATGATCATGTCCGCTTATACAAACCTGTGAGAAAAATCTACATCAATCACTTTTTTCTTTATCCTATTTTTATTTCTTAAAAGACCAATTTTATAAAAACATGGATTTGATATCTTGCTTTTTGAAACTTGATTGCTCCAAGATTATGTTCCGTTATTGCTCAGGTCATAATTTTGAGGTAACAATTTATCATTTTATTTTGGTTTAGACTATTCTTCTCACTTCTCAAATGCCTGGTGTATTATTATTTCTAGAAAGTAAGCTAGATTTATGTGTAGGCATCTCTGAATTTAAGTATTCTAATTATACTTTTAGACCATTGTAATTACAGGGAGAAAGCCCTAATTTTACTGAAGTTTCTCAGAGATCCTAAGTGATGAGATATAATGAAGTGAATAGCAGCAACACCTTGACAAAAGGGCTAGGTTTGTAAGGGTGTGGCGGATGAGACTTCAAGGCATGTTCTTATTGCTATATGGGGAAGCATGCCCAGAATCTGCCCTCGTTATGTCTGGCGTTTGCCAGTTCTTTTCAAACCTCAGCTTCATAAGCGCCATAAAAATACACTTAAAATCGAAAAGAACACCCTGAAGTTTAAACGCACTCTGCTTTGCTTTGCCTTTCATGGCCTGGAATGTCACCTTTTACCTCCAGTAAATAAAGCCAACATCAACACTGTTCTGTGTCTTTTATTTTTTATGCACTCAATATTCTTCACATGACAATCTGGACACTTAAAGGGAAATTACTCCAGTGATCTATGTCCTGGTAAAGAGAATTGTCTTTATAATATATAGTTACAGTGTATCCATCATTTTCTTTTGTTTCTGGGACTGTTCACATGGGATTGAGTGAATCTAAAATGGAATTAAAGGAGACATGATTAATAGTGGGCAACAAAGAAATAATGATATCATAATACTTCCGTAAAATGGTCTGGCATGTGTGTCAAAGCAGCATGCCCCAAAAGAGACAATTGCTCTGTCTTACTTTCTTGCAGGGCATTATCTCTTTAACCTCACTATTTCCGAGAAGCCATCGAAAAGTTCTAATATGTCACAATTCAAATGTCAACATGTTGTTGGAAAGGAAGCTAATAAGTTAAACCTTTGAGAGATGCCAAAAAAAGAGGTGATTCAAACTGTTGAGAGAAGTCTATTGTTTTCTAAGGGGAACTAGAACTCGAGAATGAAACAGGGTACTTAGAAGCATTTAACTGGAAGATTTCGGGGGAGGGGGGAAAGCAAGCACTGTTTTGTTTTGTTTTGTTTAACCAGGTAACTTTTGAGTAGAAATATTCCTCTTAGTGTATTTCTAAAGAAGGAAAAATGTGAAGGTGAGATGTGAAAGCTGCATATTAAAGATTTACTATTTTTTGATGATAACAGCACATAACACGTAGTATTTTTCCTAAGATAGTCTGGATTCTGTCCATGGATCATTATAAAGAATTGCAGGTTATATTATAACATATTACAGCAATATTTTATATTTGGCATTATTTTCCATAAACCAACTTCAGGTAGTTAAACTACTCTTGAATGAAAACAATTACTTTATTTTAACAGAAAACTAAGGAGAAAGACACTCATTAGATTATATTTTGAATTTAGCATAATTTGGGTTCTGGTCCTTTTATAGAAAAAGAAACAATTGGACTTTAGAGCCACCTACTGGAATGAAAAAGCACGTACTTATATTTGATGTCCTTGACTTTTCAATAAGTAAATAAATAGGTAAATACAATTAATGTGCATTTTTGTCACTCTTACAAGACAAATTTTAGTAGGAGATCTTCAAATAATAGCATTTTAATTTTTTTAGTTTAAAACATCAACTCATCTTTCAAGAGACCTTCTCACTGCTGTTGAGTCGAATTCAACTCATAGTGTGACCCCTCCTTTGGTTTCTGAGGCGGTATCACTAGGGAAGTAGATTGCCCAACCTTCCTTCCGAGGAATGATGGCAATATGTCCTAAGACTATGTTCTTTCCATTTCTTAGTCAGGTAGACCAGTTTGTGTTTTGTAATTCCTCCCTCCTCTTCCCTTGGATTAAGACTGAGCAGTGCTTTCTGGTTTTGATGGTGGTGGTGGTGTCTTTTTCTGCCTTGCCCAAATATTTAGAATCTGAGGGTTTTTGGCTCACTAAGGTTGAAATTCTGTTTATGGACCTCCTTACAAAGGGGAATGGAATGCGAGATGCTTCGCTGGTGATGTTGGAGGAGAGGGAGAAGAGGTTACAAGGTGATGAGTGCCATGGCATTTTGCAGAGCGATTTTGGCAGAATATAATTAGTACCATCTTATTCTTTATAACCTCTATATAATATACAATTATTGTTTAATTAATGGTCATATAAAATAAATTAAAAGCTAAGAATATTCTTTATGTTAAAATGACAAAACATCTTAAAGATTTTCTTGCTTAAATGCTTTTATAAATGGGGGGGGGGGCTGGACAAGTAAATCAGTCAGTGATTTGCCTAAGGGCACATGGTGGGTTAGGGGAAAGGTAGGCAGATAGCTCTTGAAAGTTTCAAGGTAGTTTTTTCCCCCCATTTGCCCCACTACTTTCAATCTGTCATTAACAGATGTAATTAAATCCTTCCTTTCCTCAGCGCTTTACTAGAAAGCAATAGAAATCACTACCACCAGTCGCAGTTACCAACACCACACAGAAAAATGAATCAGTAAAAGGCAGAATAATGCCTGCTTTCAAAGAATCAGATCAGAAGCTAGGACCTGAGGGTGGGATAAGTCCTGGGTATGAGAGCACTACCTATGATTGGTGAGCACAATTAATATTTTAAATCAAAGTATTGTACTGTGCCCATGTTCTCTAGAGTCTTTGCTGTCATAATTCCTTGTCATACCGGCCAAATTATTACTTTAAAAAAACGATGGTGTCATTGCTGTCATTGAAATGCAAATTCTGTGTTACCTATATTTTTACCAGAAACAAAACAAAACATTGGTGAAAAGGAGCCACTTTTGAGAACTCGCTCAAGGCAGGCAGTTGAGCCCCACTGGCTTTAGCTAGGCTACTGCTGGATAATGCAAGACAGGTTCAACTCCGGGATGTGTGTGGCTCCCCAGAGTGCTTTGAGAAACTCCGAGAGAGGAGAGTCTTTGTTAAACATTACACACAGTGTGTGTGACACAGCAAGCCTTGCATTCAGAAAAATTGATTTGTGGGATAGGAAAAGGTTTGTGAATTGGCATGAGAATGGCAGCTGTCCGTTTGTCACCATGGGGCTCATTTACATTATCTGTAACAGGAAGTCACGTTTCTTTTGATAAAAGTGAAAATGAAAAGGAAGATGTTTGTTGAAGTAAGAGAAAATGTGCAGCTATCTTAGTGTATATTTTGCCCTTTCTTAATATTCACATCTCTTTCTCCCTTCCCTCGCCCATTTTTGTCTTCTGAAGATATTCTATAGAGTAGTCGCAGACATTGCACCAGGAGAGGAGCTCCTACTGTTCATGAAGAGTGAAGACTATTCCCATGAAACGATGGCCCCGGACATCCATGGTTAGTACCGTTCACACAGCCACCCTCATCGTCCTCTTTTGGGCACGTGAAGTAGCTTCTGAATGTGTCCATCCCACTTGGCGCTTGCTTGTTTCCTGTCTACTCAGTGTCAGTTTTAACAAACTCCTCCTCTCGGTGTGGCTGTTTTCTTGGTTTGACATCTGGCTAACATTATGATGAAGCTAAAGTAAGCAGAGGGCTTCCCTGAAGTGAAGGTCAAACGCTTTTCTGAATATTTGGGCTGAGAGAATCTCAGAGGGATCATCGCATGGTTAAACCTTTTGCCAATGCCTAAGACTGTAGTGAGAATGCTCTACTGCATAAAGGTCATTCCAGGGAACTTGATTTGGGGCTTTTATAAATCTAGTGACTGTTTCTTCCATCTAATATTCTATTACTGGGAAAAATGTTTCAACCCAAGCACAATCTTAGCCAAGCATGACCATATTGTAGAGGGTGGGAGAGGAGCTGACTGGGAGAGACATAAAGAGGAGGGAACTTTAGAGTCAGGGTGATTTTTATTTTCCAGAGGCCTTTTCTAAATCAAAAGAAAGGAGCATCAAAAGAATTTTAGTTAGTATTAATGCAAGGTCAGGACAGGTTAAGAGACAATTCTGCTTGTATTAATATCTATCTTTGGGGTGAGAATTTAATGTTTTTTCCTTTTATTTTCTCTGCTTATAGAATGTGATTTGGTTTCAACATGTTCTAGTGATGTCTTTAGAGCATTTTGTAGTTGGAAGGACTAGGAAGGATTACTTATCTTCTGTTATTGGAGAAGAAGAGATCCCTCTACCGCCTTCTTCCAGCGTTCATGATGAGAAGGCCTTCTCTGTGCTTTCCATGAAGGAAGTGAGCACTATTGGCTAGGCTTTCACTGGAACATTTTTTGCTTTGGCTTAACTGCATTCTGCCTCTTATAGGTTATACCAGTTAGATTTTGAGGAGCCTTTTTGGAACTTGTTTTCATTTCAGAAATTGACAAACAAATGGCTTTACAACCCAGAATTCTTAATCAGCCCTCTGGAGTCTGAGCCTGAATGGGGAGGCGAAAGGACTCTTACCAGTTCTCTGTGCTAGTATTTAGACTGATAAAAGTAGAACTGCACTTTCTCTAGTACAATGGCATCTTTCATTGGTAATGTTACATGTGAAAAGTTTCCAAACAATTATTTTTCAAGGTATAAGTTATAAGTTCACTATTCTGAAACAAGACTAAATAGAGTGGCAATTCTTACAGAGCTGCCATGCATAAATCACCTGCCTTTACAAGACCTTTGAACCCCATCTTGTTTTCAATGTATCATATCTATACATGTACCACGTACAATGCCTCTAAAGTTTCAATAGTGATCTGTGTTTTATACTTCTACGATTTAACTTTCCCTAGGAAAGAGAAAGTAAAACTAAACGTATCTCTCACATATTGCACATCTCCTATATGCTAGATATTAGATACTCTTCATATATTGTCTCATGTAATCTTTCGTACATAGACTAAACCTGAAAGAAAATAATTATATCCATTTTTCAGATGGAGATGGGGAAACTGGGGCAAAAAGGCTAAATAAATTGTCTACAACCACATGGCTACCAAGCGACAGAGTCAGCATTCAAATCAAGGTCTTATTGTCACTGAGACCTATACCTTTTCCATGTATCATGTGGTCTTGAGGTTCTGTTTGTGTTTAGGCTGCTGGGTAAGAATCTATATCTAGATGCCAAATATATGAATTGTGTTACAATCTACAGGAAACTTTTTTATTATCTGATTAATATTATCGAGAATCCTGTCTTTAGTGCTGAAGTGTTTTATTTTAGAATACTTTCCTTTTCCTTAACCCTCTTACCCAAAGTAGAGAATACCTATGAATGTTGTTCTTAATGTCTTTACCCTTCTGGCCCCACTGATATGGTTTAGTTTGGACTAAACTGGTATCATGTATCAATTACAACAGCAGCCTCCCATTTGGCCTTTTTGCTTGGCTTCTCACACTCACTGCCAGAGGAGACTCTTCTAAACAGCATGTCTATTTCTTACTTTCCAACATTATGTTCCCTTCTTATTTTGAACCTCAAAACACACCCAGGATCTGCCACCCTGATGTCTAATTTCATTTCCTGCTTCTTTCTTACATGACTCTATAAACCCTGTTCGTATTTTACTACAACTTTACATTCCCAAAGTCTTGCCTTGTTCTTTCTTACCTTCATCGTTGGTACAGGCTATTCCTGCTGCCTGAAATGTCCTCCATCATCCCACTTCTGTACCTGGCTGATTCTACTTGTTACCAAAGTTTTCTGAACCCCATTCCCCTAATTGAAATGGATTAGACATGTTGTTCTTGGGCTCCCTTATGTCCTATACATAAATGTATCATAATATGTATCATACTGTTTATTCACATGTGTATCTCCTTTTCGGTAAGTTTCTTATCTATTCATTCCCTAGAGTAATGCCTAGCTTTTGTAGGTGACTAAAATATGCCATTAAAAACATTGAGCCAGTCAATCAACCATTGAAGAGTAACTTCCTTGGCTGTAGGTTTACAACAGGGATTATGTATCATGTTGTTTGCCCTGCGTATTTTCAGCATCTTTCGTTTTAAAAACTTCTGCATCTATATCAATGTGATTTGTGCATAGTGTGGTCTCATGAAACCCTGGAGGCTAAAACCTATTCAGATGGAAAGAACAGAAACAATACCATCACTGCCTGACATGTTATAACTTTGTTAACTCTAGTCCTCACTACTAGCATGCCTTTATCTCACCAATGTAAAGTACAGATTCATGCTATGTTTGCCATTTGACAAAGCTATGGCATTTAGAACTGATCTTGATGTACCATTAATTAACTAAGCAGGTACTAAAAACAACCTGTGTCCCATGATAAGTAATGATGGATGTGAAAGTATTTCCTAGTTTACTGACCACCTCAGAAAAAAGACAAACACTTGTCTTTTTTTCCTAGCAACAGGGCATCGTGAGAAGTATATTGGACAGAAATGGCTTCCAATGCTAGCACAACAACTTAGCCTTAGAATGCCTGACAGCTTATTTATCTGAGCATCAGTTCCCTCATTTGAAATTGTATTAAAAATCTGACGTTGTAATTCCTCATTATCAAGTTTTAAGGAAGATCAATAATCCATGTACAGGTTTGAGGAAATAGAGATGCTCAGTAAGCGATCATTGTTACTTGTAATAGCCTGTGAACCTGATTGGTGGTGGCATTTCTTGACTTCCCAATACTAGTAACACCTATATTATTTTCACAGAAGAACGGCAATATCGATGTGAGGACTGTGACCAGCTCTTTGAATCCAAAGCTGAACTAGCAGACCACCAAAAGTTCCCATGCAGTACTCCTCATTCAGCATTTTCAATGGTAGAAGATGACTTTCAACAAAAACTCGAAAGTGAGAATGATCTCCGAGAGATACATGCAATCCAGGAGTGTAAGGAATGTGACCAAGTGTTTCCTGATTTGCAAAGGTTAGAAATGGCCTCTTGTACCACCAAACTTATTTATTTGCTCTGCAATAAAATATTATTATGCTGAATTTTGAGAATTTATGCAGACGGGAAATTTTGGAAGTATAGTGATCCAGGCAAGTGTGTTAGTGACATATTCAGAGTTCATTGCCCCACTGCCCAGCCTCCAGAAATGCCCAGCTATAGAAATATCTATAATGAAATTGGAATTATTTTGATGCCAGATCGAAAATAATATGCTATATTATTATTTAAATAATGTTATCAGGAACTGAAAGCTTAACGTTGTAGTCAATTAAGATTTAGAGAAAACCAAAAGTGCTGGAACAACAGTCATGGCAATTAAAGCATTCAAGTGCCAAGAAACAGCATCTTCACCTCTAGGAATATTTCCATGATGATTAAAAAAAAAAAAAAGACTGGTTCTCGTACTCACATAATGAAAAAGAAATGATCTTCTGGAAGATCACTGTAACCCATTAATTTAATTTCCAACTATTTATCCAAACTGTATATATATAGAAGAATAAGAGCAAGCATGTTCAATGATGAAAGTGCTGAATTTTCTAGAAGGAAAAAATAAACATGACGCTAAATGAAATAAGGGAGCTCTGGTGGTGTAGTACCTAAGGCATTTGACTGCTAACCAGGAGGCTGGTGATTCAAACCCACCAGCCGGCCACTCCTCAGAAGAAAGATTGGGCAATCAACTTCATAGAAGTACCACCTAAGAAACCCAAGGAGGGGTCATTATGAGTTGAATTGACTCAACGTCAGTGAATTTGTTTTTTGTTTTTTAATGAAGTAACCCTTTAATACTTATTTTATCTTTTAACAAAATGGAAATTGTATCTCAATGATATATTAACTCTTTGTAGCCCTTTGCATTTAATTCAAGAACATTTTTTATTTCTATTAAAGAAAACAAACCTACCTTGGAGACTACCCCTTCGCACACTGTATTGATAATTATGCTATAAAATGGTTCTTTCAGATTCTGAGATGTACATAAGTAGGGTTTTTTTTGTTTTGTTTTATTTTCTTTTCTGGCTAATGGTTTTTGGCTTTTTCCACAAACACTTTTAGTAATTGTATGCATTATTTTGCTGTAATCAGAACTTCAAATGAACATTACATCATTGTGTTTGAATAGGTATTATGTGAGCTGGTAGTATATCAACTGGCCTTACTCCAATGTGTGGATTACATAGTTTGTCCTTGACACTATGCCTATCTGAAGCTCTCATTTTGTTTCCTTTCCTTCCTAGGTGCCATCTTCTCTCCCACTCCCCACCCCTGTGTTTCTCCATTTTTTGCCTTGCATCCTCTTCTCCTGGTTAGGCCTTTTCAAGCAAAGGATTTCATGTCATAGCCATTCACTTTAAGGCATATAAAACTAAAAAGGTGGCAAGTATAACCCTTTCCTTGTAGAGACTGAGTCAAAAGTACGAATCTAGATTTGCAAATTCAGGCATAATTCAGCTGTGAGAAAACATTTTGTGAAATAAGAGGGCTTTCTCAGCACCCTTTACACTCATTTTTATCATGAGTGATAAAATCTGCATAGAATATAAGTGTTATACATGATTCATTAAACCATGGATTCAGAATCAACAAACGTCATAGCATGTTTCCATAAACACAATCATGTCCAAATTAAAAAACAAAAGGAAAATAATAAATACCAATGGTTGGAAAAGTATTTATGCTATAAAACAATCTCTCTGTGGTCAGAGATTAAGTATATTTCCTTCATTTTTTTTTTAACCAAAAATTATAGACTGCATTATAAAACAAAAGTTGGCAAATAGAACACTACAATATAATTCTGACTTCCTACTAACAGGGTATAGTGACATTTCTTAGGTTGAGAAAGCTTCTTCATCTGACTAGCTGTAAAATTAAGTCTGAATCAACTCTATTTAATGCTGAAACCCATTGTCAGTTTAGTTGACTCAGTTAAACATCCATTGGAAAACAATAAGGAAACCGAAAGATCTGGCATTGTGTAACACTCAAAGCTCACTTTCAGTAAACTAGCTTGACTGAAATAGCATGTCATTTTGAACTGGAATTTTTGGTTATAAATTATATATCTAAGCCACGTGCAAAACCTGCATTCCCTGACTATTTCCCATGTTATTGAATGCTATGTTCTTGCTTTATATTTTAAACAAATGAAAATTAAAATTACTATCTTGATGTGAGTGTATTGTTCTGTATTCTATCATTTATGTAAATATTGAGAAAAGGCAAGCTATTGAGAAAAAGGACCAAGAAACAAAGGTTTATATGCAAAAGATGGCAAGAACCCAGAATGCTGAGCAAAGTTCTGTAGGTTGGGAAAATGTTCCAAGAGAAGTGAAGTCACATTAATGACTGATTTGATTAATTCATGCTTACGAAAGCAAGGCACATTTGCTTTATCAGGAAACACTTGTCTTTTTTTCTGTTTTTCCTATTACTGATTAGCTGATAGCTTATAATTCCATTGACAGTATGAATTTTCTGCAAAGAAAAGGAAATTCTCTTTGCTATCTTCTTTTTATCTCCAAAGACTGTGTACTCAAAATACACACTTAAAACTATATCATTTCATTGGAGCTATCTGTCAGGAATAAGACTTACTGTATAGCCAACATTTTGACATTATATTTCAGAGTTTATGATTTTACATATAGCATATTGGAATATATACCATTAAATGCTATGTTTTTATGGGTTGCTAAGAATGATCATTTAGAATAACAATGCAGTACAATGATTTTGGAGGATGTCTCTTGTCAACTGCAACTGTTGATATCTTACTCCTAACTCTTTTATTAATATCCCATCTTCTGTAAGGAATAGAGGATTACATATTGTAGATAAGGATAGGGACTTTCTTATGACTCCACACACCTGTACTCTTTTGGAAGCTTTTGTTCACAGAGTTATCATTCCTTATACTCAAATAGAGTAGCGTTCCCAACCCAACTGACTCATGGTGAGGAAAAATAAGTTCACATGTTAATATGAATAGAGTTGTAGGGAGGAAGCTGAAGAAGAGAAAAACTGTGGGAAAGGTCTTTCAAATTTATCAGGATTTGAGAACTGGCACAGCACTCTATACACAATCTCACACACACAGTCCTCACAATCACTGGGTGATATCTTCTAGGTCAATAGAAGTCTTATTTGATACTCAGAGTCTTCGTCTCACAGAGAACTAAAACATAGAGAAGAAAAAACACTTCCATACTGATTGGTTTTTGTAAATAACTTTTTATTATGAAAATTCCAAACATATATAAAACTAGAGAGGATGGTACAATAAAACCCCTACACCATCACTCAACTTCAGTAATTACCCACAGGCCAATGTTTTCTCAGCTATTCCCCTTTTGGATTATTTGAGACAAATCCTGAACATTATAGCATTTTATTCATAAATAGTTAAATACGGATTTCTGGAAAGTAAAACCAAAACCAAACTCACTGCCATCAAGTCAGTTCTGACTCATAGCGACCCCTCCTTGGGTTTCCGAGGCAGTATCGCTACAGAAGTAGATTACCCCATCTTCCTTCCAAGTAGTGGCTGGTGGGTTTGAACCTCCAGCCTTCTGGTTAGCAGGCAAATGCCTTAGGCACTACACCACCAGTAAGGACTCTTAAAATATACATTTCATATTGCACTTAAAATAATTCCTTAATATTTTCAAATAATCAGTCAGTGTTTGTATTTCGCAAGTTACCTTATTATTTTTATGGTTTTTTTACTCGAATTAAAATAAAAATGACACCCATACATTGCAATTGGTTGACCTACCTTTTATGTCTCTTTTAATCTATAGGTACCCCCAGTCAGTGTGTCTGTTGCTCTGTTCTCTCTCTCCCTCTCAGTCCAGTTTTTTTTTATAGAAGAAACTGAGTAGCTGTTCCTGTAGTAATTCCTCCTGTCTGAATTCTGATGATTCTATCCCCTTTGTGTAGTTTAGCATCTTTCTCCATGCCCTGTATTTCCTGTAAACTGGTAGTTACATTCCCAAGACTCAGTCAGATACAGATTCAAGGTTTAGCAAGAATATCTCATTGATGGTGTCATTTATTTCTGTCAGGAGAAGAACAATGGATTGCCTAGATTCATTAATTCTTTAGGTGCTATAAAATAGTTGCATTCCGGTTTTATCATTCTTTTAACGTTTATTATCTGGGTTATTCCTATACAGAGAACTTTCCCTCGTCAACTATTTGGCTACCCCTCCAGGTAACCAAACAGGAAAAGCTAGGCATATAGGAGAAGGGGGCATGCACCTCAGTTTTTGCCTTTATCAGTTTTCACAATAAAGATTTGGGTTCCCAGTGTCTTCCAGTGGTGACCAATGAGGTGCTGTTTGTGTGCTTTTGAATATTGTTACTGTAAAAAGTCTTATTATTTTTCTAATACCTAAGTTGCCCCATCTTTGGACAGTGGGAGCCTCTTCAATTTGTCACCCTAATTTTGTTGATAAGGCCTATAACTTTCTTGTTTTTGATGTAACAGATGGTCAGTGTCCATTTTGTATATTTCCTGCTTCAGATTTGAAATTAGCCATTTATCCAAGGACTTCCCATTATTTTAATAGGGATAGTAACTTAAAGTGTTGAGTATGTGGTGTGTATGTGTAATTAATCAACAAGTGTGTTACAAACATCTTCTGAATATTAAACTTAGCCATTATCATATTTGCTTTTCATTGCATTCATACAGATTTCATATACAATTTTTAGAAAAGGGAGGAGAACATTTGAGAAGGGAAAACATTCGAAGCTTTAAAGCATAGAGAAACTATGTCTGTGAGAAACTTCTAGCCATGTTTTTCTTTTGAGAGGTTTGATGGTGTATTCACTTAAAATATTATATGCAATCTTTCATCCTTAATTTAAAGGTTTTGTTTCAACCTATATACCTATATATAATATATATTGAATAGATGTATTATATTTGTGTGTGTATATGTATGTTATATGTGTGTATATAATGCATGTATGTTTGTCCATCCATCTACCCATTCATGTGTCTATCGTAAGGTCATACTGAGAAGTTACTTATTGACTAGTTAGCTCACTTTTCCCATATAATGATGAGGAAAGAATCAACAGTCCTTCTTTGAATCTAGAGGTTAGCTACATTAGACAGAATTCCTGTTCACGTGTTCTTAAACATTTTCTGGTTGAGTGTTTATTTTTTAATCAAGCAGGTACTAATAATAGGTGTTGCTCTTAGAATCGTGTAGTGAGTCCAGAACTTGCTTGCTGTGGCCCTAGGTTGGCAGATAATCCTTGTTAGGTGTATCAAGCTTACTTTGTTTTAACAGAGGCACTTCTCTGTATTGGTGAGAGACACAGTCTAGGAAACAAAAAATGTTCTTTTGTCTGTGGCAAGCCTGTTTCTTCTCTTTCCTCCTCCTCACCTCAACTCCTTTTCCTTCTTATTTCTTTAATTGCTTGTTGGATTAGTTATAAAATGACATTCTGTTTATGAATGTGTTCTTTGTCACCATGTCTTATTGAATCAATTGTTCTCTTAACAGCCTGGAGAAACACATGTTGTCACATACTGAAGAGAGGGAATACAAGTGTGATCAGTGTCCCAAAGCATTTAACTGGAAGTCCAATTTAATTCGCCACCAGATGTCACATGACAGTGGAAAGCACTATGAATGTGAAAACTGTGCCAAGGTACAGTGAATTTGTAGGCTACTTGACCTCTCTCTGTCATCCTGCTCTGTCTTAATCCATCACTTGCTACAATATATAAAAGCAAGCCTTAAGACGGGAGACTATAAATATCCTGAGAAAAATAGTCTGAGTGTTGTATGCTAAAAGGCATTAGTGCAGTGTATAAAAACACTTAGTGGGTATCCTTTTATTTTTGTAAGGGAGGAAGTGAGGCTTAATGGTGAGTTCCAGAGCTAGGTGTCAGACATCCTTAGCAAATTCCTGGTTCCGCTACTGACTTGCCAGCATGGGGTTGTTTTATAGCCTTATGGAGAATGAAAATTTTATCCAGTGTACATTACTAATTTATTTTAATAGTTTGTGAGGAAGTCATATACAGTGTCTGAATGCCTGTTCAGAAAGAACGAGAGACTCCTAAATTTGCAGGTTTTTCTGTACAAGTCTCCTCCATAAGTCATGACTTGGTTCTTATTAAAAAGTGGAGAGCCTCTGCCTTAGTGGCTGATGCTAAAGAACCTAAGGGTAAAATCAAAGCAATCCACGCGGACTGTAACTCTGTATATGGTAACAGTCATTCACATTTTTTTATATGCATGTTCCTCAATTAAGAAAAAAGATGTTCTGGTGTCAATAAGTTGCTTTCTATTCCCAAAAATAAAGTTTTTGTAGTATTTGAGTATCTTTTTTCATGCCATTGGGAATTGTGACATTTGAAATTATCTTTAGAGACATTTTTATTCTCAGTTATGTGGGTGGCTTTCCATTCCTTTAGTACAATGTCCATATCTTTGTCCAAGGAAATGATTTTAGCTTAATGGTAATTTACTGAAATACAGTGTTAGAATTTAATCCTTCCGGGACCTCTTTAAAATAGATTAGGATACTTTAGTCAAATGCCCTCAAGTCTTATACATAATGTGTCTTTGTTTAAAGGATGAAAATAGCACACTAGTTTTAATAATGGTGTGGCTAGAATTTTACTGTTTATTTCTAATAACTCTAAACGGGACCAAAAAGGACTTTGCTGGCCTGATGCTGCCATTTGTTATTTTGTTCAACTGATACCTATATATACGCTGTGCTAAGAATATAAATAAACACTGACCATTGAG
The DNA here is from genome assembly GCF_000298275.1 of Orycteropus afer afer. Classification (NCBI taxonomy): domain Eukaryota; kingdom Metazoa; phylum Chordata; class Mammalia; order Tubulidentata; family Orycteropodidae; genus Orycteropus; species Orycteropus afer. The sequence continues at coordinate 4,460,456 of NW_006921755.1, forward strand.
TTGATTCTGACTCATGGAGATCTCATTCTGTGTCAGGGAGAACTCTGCTCCATAGGATTTTCAATGGCTGATTTTTCAAAAGTAGATCTCACCAGGCCTTTATTCTGACATAACTGTGGGGAGTCTTGAACTTCCAGCATTTTGGTTAGCAGCCAAGCACATTAACCTTTTGCAACACCAAGGACTCCACTAAGGTTCTAGAGTTGAATAATTTATAGTCACTACCCTAGAGAAAGGAGCTCTGGTAGCGTAGTGCCTAAGGCACTTGACTGCTAACCAGAAGGTTGGCGGTTCAAACCCACCAGCCACTCCTCAGAAGGAAGATGGGGCAATCTACTTCTGTAGTGATACTGCCTCGGAAACTCAAGGAGGGGTCGCTATGAGTTGGGTCCAACTCAACGGCACATAACAACAACAACAAATCCTAGAGAAGAGGAGCCTTGGTGGCAGAAAGGTTAAGCACTCAGCTGTTAACCAGGTCACAGTTCGAACGGACCAGCTGCTCCATGAGAGAAAAGACCTGACAATCTGATCCCATAAAGATTAGAGCCTAAGAAACCCTCTGGGAAAGTTGTACTCTCTTCTACAGGATCACAGTGAATCAGAATCAACTCAACAGCACGCAGCAACAACCACCGTAGGGGAAGAGTCCCTGGGTGGCTCAGTTAAGGGCTCCACCACTAGCCGAAAGGTTGGCGGTTCAAGACTACTTAAACATGCTGGGGAAAGTAGTCCTTTGATCTGCTTCTGAAAGGTAGCAGTCTTGAAAACCCTCTGGAGCAGTTCTACTCTGCACATGTGGGGTGTCCAGGAGTCAGAATCGACCACATGGCAACAGCCACCCAGAGGAGAACTACCTTTCTAGTTAAGAATTTCTGTTGGGCTCTGAAGAAAACAAGTAAACAAACAAACACAACCCACCATTCATTGTTGAGTCATTCCTGGTCTTCTTTTTGTGTCTTTGAGTTAAGTTTCTTGATTAATCAGTACTCATTTCCTAGCAGGTTTTCACGGACCCTAGCAACCTTCAGCGGCACATCCGCTCTCAGCATGTTGGTGCCCGGGCCCACGCTTGCCCGGAGTGTGGCAAAACGTTTGCCACTTCATCGGGCCTCAAACAACACAAGCACATCCACAGCAGTGTGAAGCCCTTTATCTGTAAGTTTTTAACACTCCAGCCCTCTTTCCTGCATCTGTCTCTCCTCAGAAAGGCACTGTGATCAGGAGAGTGGCCATGCATGGCCATTGGGAGGGTGCGGGGGTACCACATTAGCTATTTATGGTCCAATCCAGTAGGACTATTTTCTATTACAAGGAAATCTTTTATGACCAGATCCATGATGTTTTGTCTATGATCCCTGGGGTGTTTTCTTTTAGATGAAATCAATAACAGGTAGGGAAAAGAAAAGTCATTAAATAATGAAAGGGAAGCCTCCCCCAGTTGTAGAATTTAATAGAGACAACCAGATTTGTCTCACACTGTAAATGTTCATGGCTTTGTAAAACAGCAAATAGCAGATATCACTAAACAAGATGAAGTGATAAAAACCTGTTCTGGATCAGAAAGAGCTGGAAGAACCCCACCTGGCAAGTAGGCTTATGACTGGGTATATGTGTGTGAGTGTATGTGTGTGTAGAGAGAAGGGAATAAAATGCCCTTTAATTATCCATTGTTACTGATCACAGGCTTCGGGTTGGTTGGTCTCCATTACTTGAAAAGCAGAACATTTTCACTTTGATTCTGGACACGCTGCTTCTCTTATCCACTGTACTAAAGCAAATTTACAGGCAATATGTTTTCAGGGCACATGCAATCTGACCACCTACTTAGAATGTCCCTGTACAAAGCACTTTAGTAACACAGTTCAAATAAAGTAAAACCGAGCCTTCATTTGTCTCTTCTTCCATCTACCTACTTTTGTATTATGTATTGTGTTGAACTATTTCATAAGGAAAATCAGTTGTTCTCAGTACATCTGGGCAGTAATTCCAGGTTTCTTTTGATCCATTACTCGGCTGGGCATATGAACACAATGACTCATTGAGTTATGCTATTAATACTAAGTCCAAGATTGATTTTGGACCCAGATATGCACAGAATTGGTTGAAGCATACTGAATAGTTGGCAAAGCCTCTGACTTGGGAACCCCTTGCAAAACAGTTTTTCTGACAAATGCCTGATAGTTTGAATTCGGTGTATAAGACACTACTACTGAACCTGATGGGGAAAAAAATAATAGTTTTTGTTGCCAACTTATAGATGTCAGAGACTAATCTTCCTCCTCTTTGCCTTGACATAGTCTTCTCTTGAGCTTCCAAGTACCAGGAGAGCTTTACTTTCCCTTCCTTGCTCATACTAGAGCCATGTTTACTCATATGGTCTTCTGTTCCCTGGGTGGAGTGAGGAGCTATCACAGATAAACAAAAGGGTGCTCTAGTCTCCCCGGGGGAAGCTCTGTTGAAAGTCACGGGAAATAAAGTATACAATAGAAACTTCAGACTTCTTATCTCAGAAAGACATTCCTGAATCTAGGCTGTAATGCCCTAAAAATGTAGTTGGAAGTGCTGTAAGCAGACAGTGTTAAATAGTTTCTGAGAATCGGAAATAAATTTTAATAACTTTATTATATCCTGGTGAGAAAAAACAGTGAAATAGACCACAATGAATCATGAGCACTTATTTGATGTGTTATTATTTAAAGCAAAAGTCAGAAAATATGGATTCCTATTTTCTCAGATTTTGAGAACTGGAATTTTGTGTTGAAATCAGATGAGATGTTCTACTTTACTAAGCTATAGGGTGTCCCTTTTCAATCAGATTGAGTAAGCTATTTCTCATGAATATATTTTCAATAATCCATTGGTAAAATTTAAATAGCAGATGCCATTTTTCAAATATAAAATCTCGCAGAGAACCATGGAGTAATTATGAATAATAGCCTTGTAACTTCAGAACAAAAGAGCTTAAGGGTCAGGAATTGGTGTGGGGAATTTGGAGTAGAGGAGGTTTGTCTAGAGTTGATATCGGTTTCTCACCAGAAGGCCACACACCACGATTTACCCCCACTGGTGTGTTTATGACAACTGTCTCTTATTACAGTGTACCACCAAGCTTGAGCCCAAAGTCACCAGTGCTAAGGTAATTATTCAGTGCCTTTACAGAAATCCCCAGCCTTCCCAAATAGAAACCACATGCTCTAATAGGCTGCCTATATTCAAAATAACCTCTTAATTTGTTTAATAAGTAGAAAAAATGCAACTTTAACTGCTGCCTAATTCCTTATTACTGAGAAAATTATAGTAGAATATAGCCTTCAACATCAATTGAACCCATTTACCTGGAGGCCTTGTGGTTTGTGGTAGGCCAGGACTTCAAGTAATGAAAGCAAAGTCTCTGCCTACGGGGACATCCCATCCTCCATGTTCTTGCCACCAGACACCGATGCTGCTCATCCGTGTAACAACAGTGTGCAACCAGGAAAGTCAAGTGCACCTTCTATTACTCCAGTGGAGAGTAGATCCTGATTTTCTTAAATCCATCCCATTGTAAAATTCCAAGAATATTTTCTTGGAAAGAAGTGTAGAAAAAAGCATTTCCCTGTACACACACACACACAATCACAGGCCTTTCAGAAACATACTCCTTGTTTTAATACCCATCAAAACATTATCTCAACTCCCTTGAATGCTCAGACAGAGGAAAGGTGTTGCTTTCCTCATGAGTGCACTTTTTAACTCCAGTAACATTTTATTTGCTATTTCTTATCATTGCTCAAAGCTGAATAGGATTAGTGTATCTAGTGAAAGTGTTTTCTTCTCTCCATCATATGGTCTTAATTATGTAAAATTATGTGTGTTAAAGTATGTAAGTAGTGTACATATTTTTGGTGTAGGTTGAATAGTATATACTTTTTAAAGCAGATTCTGGTCAATATATTCCGGTAGAATAATTTGGAAAGAAATCACCCACATTTTCTCTTCCCATTAAAACACATTACAGTCCCTATAAAGTCATGAGCCATCCCATCACTGAAGGCTCCTTTGCTATTACCAAGCACATTGATATCTACAGCACTACATTTTAATCTTCATTAGTAAAAGAAACATGTATGCAATCACACTGTACTTCCTTTTTGGGATAATTCAAGTTCTAGGTGATTTTTGCTTGAGTGAAGGTCTATCAAATCATCTTTGCATGATTTTTTTCAGAAAAAATTATTATTGCTTTTACTTAAGAGTTCAGTAGTACTTCACTTAAAGGCAGTGATCACATGAAATCATTAAATGTTGTATTTGTCTTCAATTTAATTTCTTAATTTGTTTCAACAACTATCAGCAAGTCAAATCATGCTCCTGCATATATTAAATGTGTGCAGGACATTATAGTAACCTCACAATTAAAGTGGACTCATTTCCACTAAGGTATAACAAAAACATGATGCCTAGGAAATGGAGAGACAGAATAATCCTGTGGCCTGTGAGTGAGGAAAAATCCTGTGAAAGATTCTAACCTATAAAAGAAGTTCTTGAGGATTGTGGAACTTGACCTCAAAATATATTTGGATATGTTTATACATATCTGAGGAGGAAGATATTGTATTTTATTGGCCAATACTTGATGAAGAGAAATATTTCACAGCTGCATGCAGTGCAGGGTCCTTCTTACTGGATTAGAGCATTTGAAGTACACTCCCTTGCTTGTAATAGTTGCCTCTAACACATAGAAGTCAAGCTCTGAGATAAACGGGGAAGATATGACAGCAAGTGGTCATGTTTCCCAAGGACGGGGGTTTCATAAATGCAGGAAGGTTAGCACAACCACTGGTGTGAGGGGAAGTCAGAGGACGTGATCACAGTTCATGGGAATCAACAATGCAGGATGGACTACATTCAATTTAGTTTCCTTTGCGGGCTTAAAATAGAGCCATTGTAAATTATGTCAGTCTTTCTCAAATCATGAAAATGATTTTTAAAAATGTCTCAGAATACACAATGTGCATTGTTGTGTGGCTTTGATGTGTGAATGATGAGAGTGTATGATATAATACAAACTAAATAATGGTAGACCAGTCACAGGCTTTTCCCCAAGGGGAGAAAGAATAAAGGTGAAGCTTTTGGCCAAGGGAAAGTCCGTTTTATTTTGTTTTGATGCCTACAACCTAGAATGCTTCAAATCGTCCAGAATGTTGTGTTATGTTTTATGCTTAACCTACGTTAAGGCTTTAATTTTAAGATTCTGTTGGTATGGTGATTGGGTGGGGAATCATCGCATGTGGGAATTTGACTTTTCCATCAAGATTTAAATACACAAATATTACGCAAAATATTGTGCAGTGGGGATGACAGAATATTTATATATAGATATGAAATATTTGTGCTGCCTCAAGACATTTGTCAGGTTGGATGCCTTGCTTTGGAATCTAGTGAAATGGGGTTTTCTATGTTAGGGGCACCCAGATTGGGACCTCCAACATCTTTTTCTGGCTTTCCTGATTGAAATTTTGGGTAAACCAATTGTGATACTTGCTAAATTCAGAAGCCAATGCCATAAAGCCTGAGATTCTTTTTTGTTGTTTGCACACAGGTGAGGTCTGCCATAAATCCTATACTCAGTTTTCAAACCTTTGTCGTCATAAGCGCATGCATGCTGATTGCAGAACCCAAATCAAGTGCAAAGACTGTGGACAAATGTTCAGCACTACGTCTTCCTTAAATAAACACAGGAGGTTTTGTGAGGGCAAGAACCATTTTGCGGCAGGTGGATTTTTTGGCCAAGGCATTTCACTTCCTGGAACCCCAGCTATGGATAAAACGTCCATGGTTAATATGAGTCATGCCAACCCGGGCCTTGCTGACTATTTTGGTGCCAATAGGCATCCTGCTGGTCTTACCTTTCCAACAACTCCTGGATTTTCTTTTAGCTTCCCTGGTCTGTTTCCTTCCGGCTTGTACCACAGGCCTCCTTTGATACCTGCTAGTTCTCCTGTTAAAGGACTATCAAGTACTGAACAGACAAACAAAAGTCAAAGTCCCCTCATGACACATCCTCAGATACTGCCAGCTACACAGGATATTTTGAAGGCACTATCTAAACACCCACCTATAGGGGACAATAAGCCAGTGGAGCTCCAGCCCGAGAGGTCCTCTGAAGAGAGGCCCCTTGAGAAAATCAGTGACCAGTCAGAGAGTAGTGACCTTGATGATGTCAGTACGCCAAGTGGCAGTGACCTGGAAACAACCTCGGGCTCTGATCTGGAAAGTGACATTGAAAGTGATAAAGAGAAATTTAAAGAAAATGGTAAAATGTTCAAAGACAAAGTAAGCCCTCTTCAGAATCTGGCTTCAATAAATAATAAGAAAGAATACAGCAATCATTCCATTTTTTCACCATCTTTAGAGGAGCAAACTGCGGTGTCAGGAGCTGTGAATGATTCTATAAAGGCTATTGCTTCTATTGCTGAAAAATACTTTGGTTCAACAGGACTGGTGGGGCTGCAAGACAAAAAAGTTGGAGCTTTACCTTACCCTTCCATGTTTCCCCTCCCATTTTTTCCAGCATTCTCTCAATCAATGTACCCATTTCCTGATAGAGACTTGGGATCGTTACCTTTGAAAATGGAACCCCAATCACCAAGTGAAGTAAAGAAACTGCAGAAGGGAAGCTCTGAGTCTCCCTTTGATCTCACCACTAAGAGAAAAGATGAGAAGCCCTTGACTCCAGTGCCCTCCAAGCCTTCAGCGACGCCTGCCACAAGCCAAGACCAGCCCCTGGATCTGAGTATGGGCAGTAGGAGTAGAGCCAGTGGGACAAAGCTGACTGAGCCTCGAAAAAACCATGTGTTTGGAGAAAAGAAAGGAAGCACTGTAGAACCAAGACCAGCATCGCATGGCTCCTTGCAGCATGCTAGACCTACTCCTTTCTTTATGGACCCTATTTACAGGTAAGGGTGGACAAGAGACAATTAAATGTGAACTTATGTAGGAAACGTGGTTTTTACTCTCTAAACTTAGGGTTTTTAACAAATCATTTTTATCATTATTATTAAACAGAGAATGAACTTGTTTGATCTAGTAACTTCCCCGCCCCATCCCCCCGACCCCGAAAGTTGGCACATTAGGTTTGGACTTTTTTATGTCTCTGAAGTTAGAGGTTTGAAATAGGTTCACAGAATTTTTTTTTTCTCTTGACAATAAATTTATTTTTAAACAATTTTTTTTTGAGTGGAAAATATGGGAAAGCCATATTTTAAACAAGTTGTCAAGTGGGGGAAGAACGGGACTTCTGAATGTGTGGGTACTTAAGTGGACCAGGGTATTTTGAATAAGATGGGATATATAACAGTAAGAATCAAATCTTTGTTAACCTACCAACACATTCTTAATAAGTACTGGTCACATTCTGTTTCTAAATAAATCTCTTAGGAGCCCCTAGTAAATGAAATAGTAACCACAAAAATGTTTATGTATAATGTGAATGGTCAGCTTAAAAAACATGTCTCTGTTTAATGAGGGATTCTAGCATTCATTATTCCAGTTTCCTTTGATGCATCCAAAAATTCTTTGGCTAAAACTTGTACTTTGTATTAAAAAGCCTCAGAGGCAGTGATCTGTAATGCTCATTTGCCTATTCAGATTGATAGAGTTTCCTTCAGATGGGATAAGTAACGATAATCCTCCTCTTAACTTCTGGCTTCTCTCGGGTATGTCAGTCTCACTTAAGGTCTCAAGCCTGCCATTATACCACACCCAAGTTACGGAGTCAGACCTGGGTTGAAATCTCAATTTTCCACTTCATAGACCTTTTTTTTTCCATCCATAAAATGGATGAATAATATCGTTTACTTCAAGAAGTGAAATGGTGTATTAAAACACACAGGAGAAGGAAAATTTCAAGAAATGATAGCTGGTTTTATTCTATTTTTAAAGTGTACTTATTCAACCGTGTTTAAATATAGGGTAAAAGAAACTAATTCAACCCATGATGTCATCTTCTTAAGTGCTTAGGAAAATAGAATAACAACCATTTCTAAAGCAGAAAGATTTACAGTTTTATACATCTCTTCCTATCTTCATCCTCTTCACCTGCCATGCTTATCAGTAGTGGCATCTAAAAGAAGAAACTTCCACCTCACAGAGTGGCTAGCAGGGTTCAGAGTATGCTTAGAAACTTCCTTCCTCTCAAATATGGAAAAATGTAATGAATATTGGGGGAACATCTTCTTGTTAGAGAATGGCTTTATCTTTCAAAATTCACCCTGCCCATATGATTCCCAAACCACCAAGAATTCCTGTCTACATTTGGGATGGAAAGGTACTTAATTTGTCACAAATGCCTCCAATTTAGTGACTCCTCATTTTTCACATTTCCTCAATATTATTGTTGTTGTTGTTATGTGCCGTTGAGTCGGCCCCGACTCATAGCGACCCCTCCTTGGGTTTCTGAGGCAGTATCACTATGGAAGTAGGATTGCCCAACCTTCCTTCTGAGG